>NC_052395.1:23395481-23480481 GCF_009389715.1 Phoenix dactylifera | reverse complement strand
CCTCATCAAGACACTGTGAGCGAGGGCATTTCGGTCATTCCATTCGTCAACAAGGTTGGCCGGGAGCTCGTTATGAAGAGAACCAAGACAACCGGGAGACGCCATCTTCGTCTTTCTACTCGGCGATCATATCCTCTGTCCGCCACCGATGGTAGAGCTGTAAATATGCAGTAAAGTCCTGCCCCTGCGAGGAGAACAACGGAAGAGGGGACAGATGAGGCTTCTGGAGTTCGTTCCCTGCGGCCGTCCAGCCGCGCTACCGGAGGACTCTCCGCCGAGAACGCGGCGGACGGAGGAGAACGCGGAGGCACCGCCGCTCTCCCCGACGACCTGCGCCTACCCTGATAAGCGCCGGCGGAGACCCTCCCACGGGACGGCTTCGCCATCATGGCGGCCGTCGCTCGTCGCGATCTCCGAGGACGGCCCCCAGGCTGCGATGGCGCCGGTGGCTGCGAAGGGTGGGAGTGGGGGCGGTGCATCGCGGACGAGGAGTGCCAAATCAACGGGGAGGATTCTCCCTCGCAAGGAGCGAGGCGACTACTGGTAATCTCTCCCTCTCTCTCTCTCTCTCTCTCTCTCTCTGTGTGAACGGATAAGGAAGCCCGTGAGTAGGACGGCGGACCGTGCGCCCGTGTACTGGTGGTTCCGCCACGTGGCGCTACTGGACTTATCCAGGGGCGATGCCGCCGAGTAGGTGTTCCGGCTCCGGTAAACCAAAGCCTCAGCCTTGCGTCCCCATAGAAACACTACGCGGACATTCCCTGCGAGGAGTACATGACCGTGTGATCGGAATCGAGTGGTTGTCCATTATGATTCCATTTCACGGTCTTTTTCCCCCGTTAGAGATATCGTCGGAAATGAATCGTGTTTTTTTTTTTTCCTCTCTTTCCCTTCCTTTTTTTTTTTTTTTTACGTGGCGATTCGGCAAGCAGTGAGAGTTGTTTTACGCACCGTTCAACCGGCCATCTGTCTCTTTCGGTCTATTTTATTAAATTATTAGACCGGCGGGCGTTGCAACCCACCAGATGGCTACATGTACTGGAAGGAAAGGGGTCGAAGAACGCCACTTGCCTGGCTTAAGCTGGCATCGAGTGTTATTAGTACGAACAGCAAACAGCCGTATTCTACGAGTGGCAAAAGAGCAGATGCTCAGTAGAGAAAGGCCAAAAGGATGATCGCAGGAGAGGGATTATCGGAGTGTCAAAGGTGTGGGTGTATGCGGTATTCCATATGGGTGTTGTCACGCCCCCGCCTCTGCGAGGCACGTGAGGCACCTAGTGCCCACGTGGGGGCCATATGAGGGGAGAACACGGGACTCCCCTGCCAGATATTATCCGGTTCTGGGGCTTCACGCAAGCGTCCTTCACCCCTCCCCGGTTTTACTTTCCGCCCAAAACGCGTCTGCACGATTAGGAGACACCCGCCTCATATGCCCAGGCTCTAGAACGAGTCTTTCCGATGTAGGACTATTGGGCCTCATATCCTTCCCACCATCGGACAAGAGCCGTCCTCGGCTCTGATACCAAATGTCACGCCCCCGCCTCTGCGAGGCACGTGAGGCACCTAGTGCCCACGTGGGGGCCACATAAGGGAAAAACACGGGGCTCCCCTGCCAGATATTGTCCGGTTCTGGGGCTTCACGCAAGCGTCCTTCACCCCTCTCCTGTTTTGTTTTCCTTCCAAAACGCGTCTGCAGGATTTGGAGTCACCCGCCTCATATGCCCAGGCTCTGTAACGAGTCTTTCCGATGTGGGACTATTGGGCCTCATACCCTTCCCACCATCAAACATAGGTGGGTTGAGCTCCGTGTTCTCCCCTCATATGGCCCCCACATGGGCACTAGGTGCCTCACGTGCCTCGCAGAGGCGGGGGCGTGACATTTGGTATCAGAGCCGAGGACGGCTCTTGTCCGATGGTGGGAAGGGTATGAGGCCCAATAGTCCCACATCGGAAAGACTCGTTCTAGAGCCTGGGCATATGAGGCGGGTGTCTCCTAATCCTACAGACGCGTTTTGGAAGGAAAACAAAATCGGGAAGGGGTGAAGGACGCTTGCGTGAAGCCCCAAAATCGGACAATATCTGGCAAGGAAGCCCCGTGTTTCCCCCTCATGTAGCCCCCACGTGGGCACTAGGTGCCTCACGTGCCTCGCAGAGGCGGGGGCGTGACATTTGGTATCAGAGCCGAGGACGGCTCTTGTCCGATGGTGGGAAGGGTATGAGGCCCAATAGTCCCACATCGGAAAGACTCGTTCTAGAGCCTGGGCATATGAGGCGGGTGTCTCCTAATCCTACAGACGCGTTTTGGAAGGAAAACAAAATCGGGAAGGGGTGAAGGACGCTTGCGTGAAGCCCCAAAACCGGACAATATCTGGCAGGGAAGCCCCGTGTTTCCCCCTCATGTAGCCCCCACGTGGGCACTAGGTGCCTCACGTGCCTCGCAGAGGCGGGGGCATGACATTTGGTATCAGAGCCGAGGACGGCTCTTGTCCGATGGTGGGAAGGGTATGAGGCCCAATAGTCCCACATCGGAAAGATTCGTTACAGAGCCTGGGCATATGAGGCGGGTGACTCCAAATCCTGCAAACGCGTTTTGGGAGGAAAGCAAAACCGGGGAGGGGTGAAGGACGCTTGCGTGAAGCCCCAGAACCGGACAATATCTGGCAGGGGAGCCCCGTGTTTCCCCCTCATATGGCCCCCACGTGGGCACTAGGTGCCTCACGTGCCTCGCAGAGGCGGGGGCGTGACAGATGCCATGGCTGCAAGTTAACCTGGTCAATTGAACTTATCTGTCCATGTTATTGTTAGATCTGTCGTGGTTCAATATTGACTAATTAAAAGAGTACTAAATAGATTTATCAATCCAGATCTCTTCTCAATAGCTAAAACTTTTGAACTTAAGAGTCTGGAACAAATGGTATCAGGGTCGAGTTCATTATGTATCGCCATCTTTATTAGCTATGCAGGCTCTTTGTTAAGAGATATCCGCATCGAGGAGGATCCGGCAGGGTGGAAGAGTCTTCCTTTCTCAAGTTAAGAGTTAATAGGACGTCACGAGATTGGTTGGGCGAAGGAGATCAGTTTAGTCCCACATTGATTAACAAAAAAGTGCCACACGTGTTTACTTTTGGGCTAAAGTTGTTGGGCTGTGATTCCGTACTCCTATTTTTGCACACTCGGGCAGTAGATGGCTTAGGAATGATAATAATGGTGGCGGATTCAGAGTCCATGTAGAAATATATACTCAAAGCGGAGTGATAGTGGCTCTTCCAGATGTTGAAATCTATACTGTATAATTTGGCAGGCCAATCATCATCTTCAATTCAGCTATTGAAGTTATGTTTGGCATGATCCTCTAACGTTTGTGGGATCGGTATAAAACTTCTCTGTCAAGTGAATTAAAAAAAAACTCAAATAAAATTTTTGATTTTTCAGGCACCATGGAGTTTCCACAGTCGTGCCTGCATTGGCTCCGACTCCCTTCTTGTTCTGAAGCTCTCCACCAGTCTGTGCGAAGATTTAGAAGCAAGAAGTATCATGCCATGTTGACGACGATGGAAAATTGTGATTTTATCTATTGTTTCACAGTAGTTGCAAATTTATAGTCCTCCTGTACATTGTTCCATTGTTTTAAAAGCCTATTTTTATTTATCTATTTGCTTATCATGTAATGTTGCTGGGAATTCCTTGACGGCATGCATGATTTCAAACCCTTCAGTTCAGACGGCAGCATGGCTCGAGGGAGATGGAGAGTACTGCAGAATGAAGATTTAATTATTTTCAATCTCTTCTTTAGAATAATAAATTTGCCAAAATTGCTATAGTTTTTGACGGCTTAACATAATTACCTTCAGACCTCGAAAATACTAGTACGAATAACTGGCTTGAAGTGGAAATCATACGTTCAAGGTCAAACTAATGACTAAAGCTTTTTTTGTCCATATGTCTGAGGAAAATCACCTTGGAAAATCAGTTTGACAAGAGATTTCTGTTTTTCTGTAGTTAGTAGACCACCAAACTATTATTAAACTAAACAAAGAGTGCATCTTGTGTCGCCTAGGAAGACTCGAGTGTGACGCATAAATGGGCTCAATGGAACAGATAAGTGACCATAAGTGCCTGAAGCTATTTTACATATTCAGTAACATAATGCTGAACAAAACCCTGCCATATTATGAGCAAATACATTATCTGCACCATAAATGCCGCAGTAGCCTCTAGTGATGGTCAGCTAATCAAAAGACCAGGTGAAGAAAGCAGAACTAGCATCTATATTGATTTGCAAACATCAATGAAGAAGACAAGATACTACCAAAAAGGCTAATATCAACAAAATATTTCAAGCATGAATTCAGACAACGTGATGCAATGTTATCTGGTCATAGTTCAAACAATGATCTCCAGAAAAGAAACCTTCGAAGCATCTTGCAAATCATGAGCTCAAAAAGAAAAATATGAACAACGATATAGTCAATAAGCAACCAACAACAATGAAACAACAGCCATCTAATCATTTCAATGCTATGTGACCTGGTCAGTTCAAACGATTATCCCCAGACAAGAAATAAGCTCATGACTTGCAAGCTGCTTTGAAGGAGAACTAGCATGCATATTGATTTGCAAACATCAATGGAGAAGACAAGATACTACCAAAAAGGCTAATATCAACAAAATATTTCAAGCATGGATTCAGACAATGTGATGCAATGTTATCTGGTCACAGTTCAAACAATAATCTCCAGAAAAGAAACCTTCGAAGCATCTTGCAAATCATGAGCTCAAAAAGAAAAATATGAACCACGATACAGTCAATAGGCAACCAACAACAATGAAACAACAGCCATCTAATCATTTCAATGCTATGTGATCTGGTCAGTTCAAACGATTATCCCCAGACAAGAAATGAGCTCATGACTTGCAAGCTGCTTTGAAGGAGAACTAGCATGCACATTGATTTGCAAACATCAATGGAGAAGACAAGACACTACTAAAAAGGCTAATATCAACAAAATATTGCAAGCATGGATTCAGACAATGCGATGCAATGTTATCTGGTCACAGTTCAAATAATGATCCCCAGAAAAGAAACCTTCGAAGCATCTTGCAAATCATGAGCTCAAAAAGAAAAATATGAACCACGATACAGTCAATAGGCAACCAACAACAATGAAACAACAACCCTCTAATCATTTCAATGCTATGTGATTCTCCATTGATGTTTGCAAATCAATATGCATGCTAGTTCTCCTTCAAAGCAGCTTGCAAGTCATGAGCTCATTTCTTGTCTGGGGATAATCGTTTGAACTGACCAGATCACATAGCATTGAAATGATTAGATGGTTGTTGTTTCATTGTTGTTGGTTGCCTATTGACTGTATCGTAGTTTATATTTTTCTTTTTGAGCTCATGATTTGCAAGATGCTTCAAAGATTTCTTTTCTGGGGATCATTGTTTGAACTGTGACCAGATAACATTGCATCACATTGTCTGAATCCATGCTTGAAATATTTTGTTGATATTAGCCTTTTTGGTAGTGTCTTGTCTTCTACATTGCAAATCAATATGCATGCTAGCTCTCCTTCAAAGCAGCTTGCAAGTCATGAGCTCAAAAAAAAAAAAATATGAACCACGATACAGCCAATAGGCAACCAAAAACAACAGAAACAACAATCGTCCAACCATTTCAGGCTAGATGTTCTTCCAACCACCAGTGAGGCTAGATGTTCTTCCAACCACTAGTGTCATTGTGAACTGCTGAAATACCTCGTAGCCATTCCTTGCCAAATCATCGAGTTTAGGGTTTTGAATAATGTCAGCAATGCAGAATGATGTTCAAATTCCATCTATTAGTTTCACGAAGTTACAATCTCAGTTCAGCATTAGTTCTTATGAGATGCAACTGTGTCATCAAAAAAATCAAAGCCACAGATTGATTTCTTCATTAACCATCCCTCTTGGAAAAAAGATGTAAAAATTGATTCTCTGCCATTGATATAAGCTGCAGCACGGATGTTGCTAAGGCAATCCACCTAACCCCCCAGGTTAAGTAAAATAGAAAAAAATAAGACCAATAATATGTGAAGATAGAATACCAGCAGCCATGTTACCAGCATTTTGCAGTAGGAATGAATTCCCATTAGCCCATTCTCTGATTCAGAAGGGATCAGTAGCCATTAATCTGTCTTTGGGGGGACCGGGAGTAGAACACCTTGCTGTTGTCTGTCAACCGGGAAAAGGGCACCTGAGTCCGGCCAGGAAGGCTCCGTTGGCTAGTGAAGCGGTTCTCAGACCTGCCATCAGACACTGACTTTGAGAATGCTTGAGCAAGTTCCAATGCAGAGACTGCTTTCCCTAAGCGGGCCCCTGGGACATCAGGCTTTGGCTGTTCAACAGGTTTGCGCCAGGTGTCAGGCTCTGGGCGTGGTTGTTCCATTGGCTTTTCAATCTCTCTAGTTGCCCTCCGGTTCTCGTTCCTCCATGAACTCCTCTGCACATCCATTCTCTCAACATCAGCTCGATGGTCTTTCCTCTCAAAATCCCTTCCAGCCTTTTGCCCAAGCGTAAAGGTCTCAGTCCTTTCACCAAGCCGGACAGTAGGAGCAGGCTCCAGCTTCAGGTCAGTCTTCAGAAGGTCACTTTTAACTCTAAAAGACACCAGCAGACAAAGTTAGGATGCTGGATGAATTCTAACAATGGGATAAAGTACGAACTTTAGAAAAGTGACCAACTATATCAACTCCAAATTTAGCAACAATTTTTAAATTTAGGGTCATAATATTTAAGGAAAATACAAAAAGAACAGAAATGTTAGGCCACAACATTTTCAGGTGACAAAAAAAATAACATGCTTGAAGGATATAATCTGCAATGCATTTACTTCAAATTCAATAATAGAAAGACGCACAATGAAAGAACAAGAAATAGTAATAAAAGATAGAGAGCATTGACAGATTTTAACAAAATTATTTAAGGATACAAATATGAACCAGCATCTCAGACATGGCCATGCAAGTTAAATAAATATGGATTTAATAACAAAATTATTACATTAAAAAAATTTAAAAACTACAACTTTCTGAATCTTATTTGCTATTTCTACCATATATTTAGAGGAAATAGGTGTATCATATAAATTGCACTTATATCCATCTCGGCATTTCAGGTTAACCATTGATCCTCTAACCCATCAGTAAAGCAACATCCTAAGTCACAATATCTCATAGTAACCTTCTAGCCTCTACAACTATAACTGCAATGACCATTATGAGAAGTATATAGCAAGTAAGATGCTATTGTCCATTACTCCACAAAGCATTTCGTTTGTTCTCTGAACTGACAATGCATAGATCATTCAAATTAACCCAAAAAAAAAAAGATACATGCAGAGTATTTAGCCGTTGGAAAAAATCAATACCTATTAGCTGGTTCAGTCATGTCAAGATCATTAGGAGCAACGACATCAATCCCACGCTCCTTCAAAACCTACAATAGATCATCACGAGATATATATTCAAAAGAAAGCTCTTGGGAAAAGCAATAAATTTAGTGGGTGTGTGTAGATGCTGAGACATAGAAGAAGCTCTCTTTTCACCATTTCAAATATGGAGGGCAGAAACTTACAACTTCTCGTGGGCGGGCACCACCAAACACAGTTTGCCTACAGCAAGAAATAGATTACAAAATTGTTAAGAAGATGATTGACATTCTACATTTTCAAAAAGTCTTATTATAAGTCATTTGATTCACACTCCATGAGCCATTGAGCACAATACATGAATAGTGCATGCATGTATGCATACATGCATGTGTGTGTGTGTGTGAGAGAGAGAGAGAGAGATAGAGAGAGAGACAGATTAATGGCCTATTCTTGGTAAGTGTGAAAGTGTCAATAAGACATCTATAACAAGTTCTTTTAAGTTACAACTCATAACATATTAGAGCACATCGATCACAAAAGATTGCTACAATGGAAAACATTCACAATGAATGGCTAAAGGGGAAATGAAAATTTTAAATTTCGGTATATATCAGCATATACAGCAAAATTTAGGATTTTAGGAGCAATGTATGCACAAATGTGCATGCATAAATGATCAGCATAGTGTCATTTGAAAACACTATGGCACATGAATGAATGGACATATACATGCATGTGCGGCTGCAGATACCAACATAGTCATTGGTAAGAAATGCACAAAAAGGCACATCAAAAGTAAGAAGACAATAAAATAATCGCATCAATGGATACACATGAATAAATGAACACATGCATTTGGAGCAGCAGATAATGGCAATGTTATTAAGCCCTAAGAGACTAAAAAATTTAATCAATCTTCAAGTAACACATCAATTTCATAATTAAAAGAAACCCAAAATAACATCAGAAAGACCGGGACTCACCCACACATGAAACAAGAAGAAACCATCATACATTCAAATTCATGATTTATCACCCGGTATGTCTTAGGCCTGGCTTTGAAAGGTTGCTTCTGAATTGAGTCAAATACAAGGAGGGGAATTCAGGTTAGCTATTTTCAGCATTTCCTTGTTTAAAATAAAACCCACCATAATCCACTTTAAGGGATAAGTGTTTTTCTCATATTCAACAGCTTAACACGGTCAAGTCAGTGATTCCAAGATCAGATAAATTAAGTCATCAATATGCCAACAAATGAATGATTATCAAGTTCTTCAATCTCAAGTTAGTTAATCAATGGAAATAAGCAGGTTGAAGAATCAATAATCTATTACCAATTGTTATCAGACGATACCGCTTGCATCTAGACTACAATTGATTTACTCCAAAGATATAAGGATTTCACATGGGAGCCTAGATTGAAACTGCCTACAGGGATCGATAAGGACATACAAACAGAAGCTCTATAAATAAGACCAAAGATGTATTTGAAACTTCCTACCTCCGCAGAGAAGGATAACTTATCTATAAGGTATACTATTGATAAATTTACAAAGTTGAGGGCCCTTATAGATTGGCACGAGGACATCCTTCATCATCTCAATTAACAAATTATCATTATGCACTTCCAAAGAATCTTATCTTTCATCATAGACTTGTTCCTCATCAAATTTAGAATTTTAAGCGACAATCTCTTCCTCAAATGAGAAACATTTACAAAAGATATCTTTTGTATCAAGTAAAGAATCTTTGGGAGAATACATTGTACTTCTGATATATGCAAACACACCAAGACACGTATAATGGTGAAAAGTAGAAAGGATGCACATCAAATTTCAGTTTGTCAAAAACTACATTGCAGTGCATCATGATCATTAAATCCTCAGCCATCTCACTGAGAAACTACTCATCATCCTAATCCAATTCTTAAAATACTATGTTACCCTTCAATTCCTATCCAGAATATTCACAATTACAAACTTCGTCATAAGCAGTGCTTACCCTGTGCATACCTAAAAATTGCAAATACTAGCAATGTGTGCTAGGTGATCTATGGATGAAGATCCAACAGACATTGTGAATCATACACCTTGATTCATGATACTTGGATCATCACAACTTATAAGGACTGTTTGATCCTATTTGGACCCACATAGGATGCACCATTGATACATATGAATAATGAATACAGGCACCTTCGAGACAAACTGCTTCCTTACAATAGTTGATCTCTAGAAATTTCAGTTGTCCATCAGCATACCTCCATAAAACACAGCTCTCTACACACAGCAACCACTGACAGGGGCTATCAATCTCTTTTTACAAATATGGCCTTAGAAAATGAAGCTCAATAAGGTTGTCCTTAGATTTGCAACAAACTACTTCAAACTTGGATTTTGTCACAAAACCAACAATCTCATCATAACTTGTTACATTCCTCAAATCACAATCATGATCCATAAACTTACCCACTTTTAACACCATTATGCTTCATTCCCTTCCATAGATCATTAATCTTGTAATTCTGGCTGATAACTAACCATTTTCCTTTTGTTATCTTGCACTTAATGTCTGACACCATGATTTTCCGTCTTTTATGGAACAAAAAAGTAATTAATGCCAACAGTTATATCCCAATTATATTTTCGTTATGAAAAAATCCATCATACTTCCAATTTTCATAAATAATCCTAAAATGAAGCTAAAACACAATAGCATTCCTTCATGCCTCTAGGCCTTCATACATGGATGCATTTTTTCATGTATGATAATACATTGACTTGTCTGTTTATGTTACAGCATGAATCCAATCAACGTGTCATTATTGAAACAAAAAGTAATACAGTCAGGTAGTAATTACAAGGATGGGATCATGAGAACATTCATTTATAAATAAGAATGATGAAGACTAAAAGAGAGATTGCGACAATCAAACTCTCTTGATGAAATATCCTGCAAAAGATATCTTTTGTTGGTTTCCAAACACATATTGGAAATGTAATTAAATATCTGATACTTTCTATGTTAGAAGGTGCAAACGAGAAATAGATATTTAAAATTAGTCTTCGCATCCACTTTTTTTCCATGAAACAGTAAGGCAATCCACAACATTGTGCCTAAATCCTACACACTTAAATCATTAAAAAAAGTACATCGTTGAGGTTAAGCAAGATTCAACCATTTCTTCATGGTTTTACAATAAGAAAGGAATGTATGATAAAAAGAACTGAATTTCATGGTTGATTGATTAGATAATGATCATGGTTGTCAATTACTTCCTGCTCAGGAGTATGCCAATGGCATTGAATATGGTGTTTGCAGGCCAATGGTTATTCCATTTATGAACACTCAACATTGATAACAAGCTTATCGATGTGGCTTAATTTTCTTTAGACTCTTTACTCTCCCAACTTTTTCTAAGCTTTGCACATAGCGTTACCTAGACAAGTGTACACTTCAGGATTCTGGAATTTGATGCTTTCAGCACTTGAATGTTATATGACACTGCACAACAAGGCCCTCCAAAAGTGAAGCGTCCTACATATATCATCTTGAAATGTCAATATAAGAAACAGCTTTTCGAGTGAGTTTCTAAAGACATTATTGAAACTAATTCACTTCAATACCTATTGCCAAACAATCAGCCCAAAGTGTCCAAGTTATTCTACTATTCATCTGCTTCTTCTTTTCTTTAATATTATCATGGCATGAATGTAAATTTTTTAAATAAAAGTGCAATTATCAACAATTTACTCCAGTTATTACCACTTTTTAACATGTTTACATTATTTTTATATATTGTATAAATCAAACATGCCTTTATGTTGTACTCATTGGAAACTGTAGATCCTCATAGACACCTTGTTAGCCGTATAAGTAACACCAGTTAGGCACGGTACAATTTCAAAGTTGACTTGCTCAAAATCAGTATCTTGCTAAAGGGCACTGCTTCTTAGCAATAAGAGAGATGTCTGGAAATGCTTAGGAAATTGACAAATCCTCCAATCAGCAACCAAATAAAACTAAGTTATTCTACCATTCATCTGTTTCTTCTTTTCTTCAATATTATCATGGCATGAATGTAAATTTTGTAAATAAAAAGTGCAATTATCAACAATTTACTCCAGCTATTACCACTTTTTAACATGTTTGCATTATTTTTATATATTGTATAATTCAAAAGTGCCTTTATGTTGGACTCATTGGAAACTGTAGATCCTCATAGACACCTTGTTAGCTGTATAAGTAACACTAGTTAGGCACGGTACAACTTCAAAGTTGACTTTGTTCAAAATCAGTATCTTGCTAAAGGGCACTGCTTCTTAGCAATAAGAGAGATGTCTGGAAATGCTTAGGAAATTGTCAGATCCTCCAATCAGCAACCAAATAAATAATAACATTTGCACAGCCATACCTTTAACCTGACAATAATTTTAAAAAATAATAGCAATTTGACCATCTTTAACCAGATTTGCCGTCTCGGTACCGGATCCCGTACCGGTGCCACACTAGCACAGTGTCAGTACGGTACAGAATTTTTTAGCATACCGAGTGTTAGTACGTCATCTGCACCGAGTACGAATACTGAATCGGTACAGTACGCCCCGTACCATTCGGTTTGGGCTGGTACGGCGTACCTCGATCTTTAAAAGCAATTGTATGAAGTTGTTTATGAACAGCAATTTTCCTGATAGTATTTACTCAAGAGCTTTCTTCCACAATCAGTCCATACCATCATCAATTTTACAAGCAGCATTTATAGAAAAGGTCAAGTCCATATTGTCCAATTGTTAAATCTCCAAACCTCTGAGTCTTATTTTGCAAGTTTTCTCCAAATTATAAGCTCATTTTCTCTAATATGCTCTTTATGGACAGCCCACAAGTTTGTTAAGACACTTCTAAATTTAACTTTACTAGCCATTTGAAGAAGGAAAAACAAAGACTAGGTTCTAACAAGTTCAAGGACTGCCACCACATGAAAAGGTGGAGTACGAAAGGGGCAAAGAAAGATAATCATGACAAAAGATGATTAAAATCTCAAGTTTTACTAGTATACCCTGAAAAATTCCCATGATTTGTCGAAAAAAACCAGATAACCATTGCAATTCTAGAGAGATAAAAGTGATCCCTAAATAGCAACTCTATCTAAAATCATGGTAGAATATTTGATGCGCCAAGGTGAGTTTTTTAATAAATGTAATTAATATTTACTAGATTAAAAGGTAACACCTTTATTAACATTACAAGAAAAGACCATAAATGAACCATATAAGTTCCAAGAACAATAGTCCTTACTAAGCACAACTACGTAGCGTCAAGGAAGTTGTTCCAGCACCCTTGGTTTAAAGAGTCAAAAATAAAGCAAGAAAACAAATGATAAGTGTTACTAGTTGTTGTTGCCAGTCCATTAGGAGAGAAAATCAACACTACCTTTAGATGGCTTCGTCAATTCTTCATATAAATGCTGGTGACGATCATCTATCTTTGCTCCATGATGCTCACGAGAAGAATTTTATCTTATTAAACATCAAAAAGAAAAAAGATTCATCATTAGGATCCTTATGTTCTATCTTTCCAAATTGCCTGACAACTAAGGCAATTAGGTCTGGGAGGGTTTTTTTAAACTAAAACTTGCAAATCTCGAAGAATATTGACAGCCCGTCCTTTAAGGTTCAGGTGGTATTCAAAATGATGCAACCATGAGGCTTTGTCAAGAGGTAAAGGGAAGCTTTACAGCCTCAAGTTCAAACAGCTAAGACCGATTGTTTCTTCTACCCTCCTTTATCTTTAAAAACAAAAATCCCAACCGTCCGACATTACTTAGGCCCTGTTTGGGGGAGCTGTTAGTAGTAGAACTGTTGGAAGTAGAGCTGTCTGAAGCAGAGCGTTTATAAAAAGTTGTTTGCTGCTTGGTAACTACATTTATAAAGTGCTGTGGCACTTTAACATGTGTTTGGTAAACAAACTAAGAAAGTACTTTTGTGTGACAAAATGACCATAAAGGACATTATCAGTATTATATAACAGAGCATAATAAAATATAATATGTATTAATACATAAATATATGATATAATATAATATTAATGTAATGTAATATAATATTATTATAATATAGTACTATAACATTATGTATTATAGAATAATAATTTAATATAATATTAAATTATTTAACATAACATATCAATGTATTATGATATAATGTAATATAATATTATATTTATAGTATAATACAATAATAAATATATAAAATATTATAATTATTAGTGTAAATTAATTTTTCATCCTTCTAATGACCATTTATCTCTCTAACAAATTTTCTGGCTAGGTGATAGAATTAGTTAAATAAATACTAATATTTTTATTTATTTATTTATTTAGATCAGATTATTTGCCACTCACTCATTATTTTTCTTTTTATTTATTTTATTTAGTTATTTATTTATTTATTATTTTATTTCGTTGAAATATCGAGGGGTCACCGGCCATGGGTGGTGGCCGGCATGGTGGCTGCCACCGTGGGCAGCCATGAGCTCCCAAAATAAAAAAAAAGAAAAAAAAAGAAGAGAAAGAAGGAACAGAAGCGACGGCGTTGAGAGGAAGAAGAAGATAAAGAGGGAGAGGGAGAGGATGGGTGAGAGAGGAAGAGGCGGGATGAGGGTTTTGGGAAAAAAAGTGAGATTTAAATGGGGGTATTTTAATCAAAAAAACAGCTTCCCGACAAAGCTGAAAAAAGTATTTTCGAAAAGCTCCAAATTGGAGCTTCTCCCCAAAAGCTGTTTTTAGCTTCCCGCAAAAGCTGAAACAGTTTTTTGAAAATTTTACCAAACATTATTTTTTATCTAAAAGTACTTTTGGAGGGCCAGAAAGTACTTTTTGGCCCTCCAAAAGCTCCCCCAAACAGGGTCTTAGACCAGCCTTTTTTTTACATAGATCAAGCTATCAGAAATCAAATCTGAATTCACTAAGAATTCACTTGAACAGGTCCAATATCAGCCAGACAAACACATCCAGACAGTACTGTTATCAGTGTTCTGGAAAGATTATCAACATCATCAAGCTGCATCTTTATGCAATTATTTTATCTTTTAAGACACCAAAAGCATCAAGCTTCTTTTTGTAGAATGTGTGACGTGTCCTTACACCAATGTCATTCTTCCTAAAATAGGGTGCAATAATTCAAAAGGCAGAGCAAATAATAACTCAAAAATCAAATTGACCTCCCACATACAATTTAATCCATATTCCAAAGTTAATAGCAAGAGATAAAGGACTAAACTACAGCTCTTCAAATTGAATATGTTTTAGCACTTTCCTAATAGATCCCAAGGCAGCTTCCTTGTGTTTCAATAACATCCACTCAAGTCACAGACCTTTATATATCGAAAGCAGTCTCCATATTAATTTTCTAGGCACAGCTTTATTCATAGTTCTCAGTTTCAGGATTCTCCTCCAAACTCCTTAAGCACATAATCTCTCATTGTTCTGAGGCATTTCCATACTGAGAGTTCCATATCAAAGTTTATGCAGCTGATAAAAGAAGCTAGAAAGGAGATATTCAGTAAGGAAATGTCATGGAGCAAAGCATTTGTCTGTACCAACTTACTGCATAAAGAGTACATTACCTATCCAACCTTCAAGTCTCATGTTAACTCTCTAGCCCAGCAGTTTAGCTTAGCAAGTGTAAAGAGAAGCCCAGATAGGCGATGGAAGTCCACGATACAGCAAATTGGTTGAAAATCCGTATAATTTTGTATAAGGCTGATTCAACAATTGGGGATTCAACATATTTTGCATTTAAAAAAAATGATTTTAGAGTATCAGAATAATATTTTGATGTACTTCAATCACCCTAGCATAGTAATACATTGATATATTGTGAGGATTCGTGCAGGCATGTGTTTAGTCCCGCATCAGCTATGCACTAGGTAAATCTTAGGTACTTATATAGGACCAAGAAACCACATAATACCTTCTGACTAGCCTTTTTAGGTGAGGCTCTAGGTTGTTACAAATATCGTCAACCTTCATAAATTGAATGCTAGTCACTCTTTTGCCATTTATCCTTCCTATCTAAAATCCTTAGCCACTTGAAGCTGATTTAAATCATCAACTTGAGAACCTTAAAGGACATGAGAAAGCAGGTTAAGGAAAATCAATTTCTATGTTTCAAGATCCTATCAACTTTTCAAGATACTTGTGCCATAAGATAGATATTTACAAGATAAAGAAAGAATTTCTATTGGCAGAATCATCCTAAGTTTTACTTAATCGCCAATGTTAAGATCATTGTGCATCGAAATAACAAGAACCCTCAGTAGCTGGAAAAGACACCATCCATGACTACAAAAACAAGTGAGCACAATGAAGAACAACATAAGATGACAAAGAAAAAAGCAAGATTTCTAACCTCTCTCTTTCAGCACTTTCATCTGACTGCTCAACAGGCAGGGAGCGGGGTTTTAAGTTCAGTCTTGGACGTTCAACAGCCCGACTCTCAGAATCAGCCCCAGCGGAGCCCGGTTTCGGTGGATTTGTAGTTACATGCATTTCATGAGCACTTTCAACCTGCACAGAGCTCACAGGTGGCTGATATCCCTGCATGATTGACCAGATAACAGGCATTGTTCTTCAAAAAAAGAAATCCAGCATCCTAAAAGAGCCGATTTATTGAATGATAGGAGGAAGTAAGCAACTCCAATTTTATTCAAGCAACCATTTTTAAAGGATTGAAACAACAGAATACCTGCTTGTCATCAATTCCCTGTGTCTCAGAGGAAGGCTCCAACGGCTTGGTCCTTGGGAGTAGCTTCAGCTTCGGACGCTCCAATACTTCCACCGGTCCTTGCTGATGCAACTGCGATCCACTGAATCGCCCCTCATTGGACACTGGACGAGCCCCTTCATTACATAAGTTTGCGGCGTTCCTTTCCTTCACCTCTGGATAGACTGGAGATCTCACCCGCTCCCAGTCCCGAGCCCCATCAGTATAAAAACCAGGTAAAGTTCTCTCCTTGGCTTCAGGGTATGCCATGGACCTTATCCTCTCCCTCTCGTCGTCCCAATCCCCGTCATCAACGATGCGAACGCTGTCACCGAACCTCCGATCCAAAACTTCTGTCTCCTGAAATCTGATGACCTCCACCTCAGGCGGCTTTGACTGCCATCGGCCCGATGAGACCTTCTCGACCGCACTGGCCTGCGCGAGCCTCGAGGCGGACCACATCGTGGTGGTGGAATGGGCGGGCAGCGGCTCGCTCCCAGGCTCCTTCCTCGCAGCCCAAGCATTCGGAGCGGGACCAACGGTGTTGCCGGAGGAAGGGGGAAACCCAGAGACGGGGGACGGTTGGGTCACCGGGCTCGAGATCGGGCGCTTCTGGTCGGATCTGGCGGCGGCCGGCGGGGCGGGGCGGGCGGGGTCGGCGGTGGTGAAGCGGCGGGGGGCGGAGGAGGCGTCGAAGGGCTTGCGCTCGTCCTCGTCGAAGTGGCGACCGATGTGGGCGGGGTGGGAAAGAAACGCGGGCGGCCGCTCGTCGAACGCCCGGGAGCCGCTGCCAGTGGCGCCGCCGGCAGATCCGGGGCGGGGGCGGTGGTGGTCGGCCCTCGCGGCGGCGCCAATCGCAGCGGGGCCCCAAGCGCCGGGCCGATCCGGAGGCCTCACGGAGCTGCAAGAAAAAAGAGAAAAAAAAAAGGATCAAAGGATTAGGGTTTGGGGAATTGGAAATCTAGGGTTTAGGGGAAGAGAGAGCGTTCCAAGAAGGGCTCAGGGTAAGGACGGGTAATTATGTAAGGGGGAGAAGAGTACACGCCGGGGGCGGAGGGGAGGGGGAGTTCGGAGGGGATGGATCCGCCGTGGAAGTCTTTGAGCGTCATCGTCGTCGATCCGCTGAAAGATTTCTTCTTTGACATTTTTCTTTCTTGTTTGCCTTCCCCTTCCCCTCTTCCTCTCTGATTTTTTTTTGGTTTTAAAAACCCTTTTTTGTTCTTCCTCTTCTTCCCGGCTCTGGGCAGAGAGGAACGGAAGAGGGGGCGGACTCAGAGGCGGTCGGGACGAGGTCTTGAGCTTTTTGAGGACGACGGAGATGCCCCTGAGATGCCAAATTTCATGAAGTTACGCCTATAGCCTTTGTCGTGTCCGTTCTGGCTTAAAAGAACCGGGCTGGAAATAAAATCGGGAAAAAAAACCATATGATTTTTATTTGTATGGAGTTTATTTTTTTCCCCCTAAATCCATCAAAAAGCCTGGGAGTGATATGTATTTTTCATGTGCTTTGTAGCAGAAAAAGGATGCAAAATTCAATGTCAGGTGAAGATTTTTGAGCAAATATTAGGAAAGATAGAATTATCTAAAAGCATTTTTAGCAGTCCACAGAATGGTTGAGGTAAACAATTTGTTAAAATGAATTATAAATCCAGGTTTGAAATTTTTAGGCAGTGAAAAACAAATTTTTGTGAATGATGGACATCCAAAAAGATTTTGTTATTTCAGATGACTTAGAGAAAATGATGTGAAGATGATTTCACGAAGAGGCAGCAAATTGAATGAACTAACAATGCTATTAATACGACAATATATGGGACTAAATTCTATTTTGGGTAGAATGTGGTACCCTATTTTTTTCCCGAAAAAGGTGAGCTCAGACTTGAACCCTAGATTTGGACCGATGCCCTCTCCTTCTCTAGCATCTCAGCCCCCTTGATTGAAAAATGGGCACAAATTGTGAAGTTATTTTTTCAGCACATTTATTCCATAATGTGAATTTATCTTGCCTTTAAAGTTGGAAATTTGTCAAAAAAAAGAGAGAAAAGAACTAGATGGAAAGATATATCTCAAATATCTACCATCAAAGTTGGATTACATGCTGGCTACCCCACTCTAGATTATCTAATCTTGACTCATATTTAATGGAAAGAGTAAAATTTTAGCAAATTTAAAGAATTAGATCGTTAAGTTGGGTTTGTTTTGAAGAACCTTGATATGTCAAACCATGAATTGAACCAACTCAATATTTTAATAAATATATTATTAGAATACAGTAGTATGCAATGCTACAATGACATAAATATCGATTAAGGGCATACACAACAAAGATGACTATTATTTTTTATCTCTGTTTTTATTGCTTTGATCAATTTGATGGAATGAAATTTTTATTATCTTATGTTCATTTTAACTATACTTAAAATCAACTTGGTGAGGCATTACTTTCTATGAGATTGATTTGGAGTCTAGATACTCATAACATTGGTAAGGGTGATTACATCTACCGGTGTAGACCCTCGCCACCATGATTTTGTAGGTCTGAAGTTAATCTCACTTTTCTTTGCTAATGCTTCAATACTTAGTCAAGTGTTAGAGTAGCTGTAGATGAAACTCTTCAGACCCAATGGCTATTAGAATTGTTTTATGGCTGCCCCCACGTCTTGTCTCCTTTCCTGTATCAAAAACAACAATAAAAAAAATTTTGTAGCGTACATATCCTCATAAACATTGAAATTTGCATATTATTATAAAATACTTATTTTGTATGTATACTCTTTATTTTTTCTTTTTCTTGCATATGTGCCCATACCATCTAACACCGTCAAAAAATTAATGGTTTAAAATTAAAAATAACTGAAATATCCTTAATGTATAGATATGTAAAAAGAAATATTTATAAGGGTATATATACAAACAATACTTTGCAAGGATAATCATGTAATTTCACACATATAGGAGGGTTTATATAAAAAAATTCTAATTTTATTTTTTTTATTTCAACCAATTTTAACACTCGTCAAGGGTATTTTCATCATTTTAATTTTAAACCTCTAACTTCTTAAGGATGGCATGGGTAGATATGCCAAAAAAAAAAAATGATATACATACAAAATAAATGTTTAGTGGGGAAATATAAGTAAATATTAATTTTAAAATAATATTTATACAAAAGTTAACATTTAGGAGGGTGTGTTTGTAAAAAAAATAAAAAAATAAAAAAAATTCATTCTGTACTTGATGCACAATGGGCTCAGAAGGTTGAAATTAATTGAATAGCTGAAGCCGGCGCAGCCCAACGGGTTGTGTTCCAAAATCGGGAGATCCCATCTCTGTTTCCTGCATCGCGACGTTGGCCTGGAAAAGAGAACGGCTTCGTCTCTCTCTAAGGTTCTTTTCTCTCTCTCCGCGGCTCTCTTCCTCCTCGTTTATATACAAACGTTCCGGATAAATGGTTTTATATCTTCTCATTTAGATATTTTTCTCTCCTTTATTTTTTCTTTCTTTGGTGTCTGTGATTTTTTTTTTTTAAGTAGTTAGGGCACAAATCCGATACGGATAAAGGTGATGGAGTTGGCGGACAAGGCGGTAGGGTTCTTGCTATCAGCCATCAGCCTGTCGATATTCACTTATTATACGTTCTGGGTCATCGTTCTGGTTCGTTTTTTTCGTTACCTTCTTCTCTGTGTTTCGATTCGTTTTGGGGGTCTCTTGATCTCTTGGAAGACCCAGTCGATTGATTTTTGCGGGGTTTGGGTGTGCGATTTTTTCTTGCAGCCGTTTGTGGAGAGCGATCACTTTATACACCGATACTTCTTGCCCCAAGAATATGCCATCCTGATACCCGTGTTTGCCGGGATCGCGCTTCTCAGCTTCTTGAGCGTGTTTGTTGGGTATGTCATGCTCAAATCGAAGAAGAAATCCGCTTGATTTATGCTCCTTGTTTTTAGCTTTCATCGTTTGTAGAGTCGAATGCTATTTAAATCGGAAATTCGGTTGGTGAGGTTAAGGATCTTGATTTTTCTTCTTCTTTTTTTAAAAATTTTCTAACATGGTGTTACATTTTTAAAATTGCATCATTTTATTCCACAACTCTTATTTACTTGATGGTGAATGGACATCACAGGCATGATCTAACTCCTCTTCTCGTATTTTCTCTGGAAACAAACAGTAACTTAACCATGTTGTTGTTTTTTGTTAGGATAATAGACAGAGGAGGCTATAGGTATTTCTTTACGGTATGAATGAGAAAGGATGATATTGTGGAATGAAATACACATTGAATGCTTAAAAGTGTCGTACACTTAAAAAAAGAAAAAAAAAAGAAAAAAAAGGTATAATTGTGTGTTTATGTGTTGGAACTTTGGGTTGGGGGGTGGGGTTGGTTTACACTGATTATTTGCTGAATCAAAGTCACATCCAAATGTGTTTGTTTTCTGATAACACCTTATAGGCTACCTTTCTGGTAAACTGGCTTCTCAACCTGATTAACTTGTATTCCATATGTCTTGATAAGGGAGGCAAACGGCAACCTGGCCTTTATTGCTATTTTAATTAGAAATATCGCCGCAAGGAAATGGCTGTTTCTTACATCAGGGCAGAGATACAACTATGAGGAAATGTTTGTATCCACTATGTTTCAAACTAATCTATTTATGTATCATGTTGGAACACTTTTTCTTTTCTAAATTTCTGATCTTTTGCTATCTGCGTTATCATAGCCTGTGGAAGGATGCGAAGTCTTATTCTTACACTAACATGAAGAAAACATATGATAAACTAATAAACTGTGCTGAGAGGTAATTTGATGGCTGCAAGAAATTAAGAATGAATGGCGTAGATAAGCAATTTGTTGAAGTTGTAGATGAGCATAAAGGATACATTGAAGATTATCATGGACGCTTGTGCTGGACAAATGATAAATATCAGGATTATTTGCTGCAGAACAGTTGAATTTTCCATCATGGTGGACCTAATTCAAGGTTTGGCACTATACTCAAATTTCTTTACACTAGGCAATAAATTAATTGCAGTAGATATTCAAGAAGTTTACCGTACTTTGTGCTATTTGCACATGATTTAATGTTAAACTATGAAGCAAGGTTAACTGCTAAATCGAAACTCTGCAAAAGCCTTAAAAGGATGAGGACCAAAAAAAATAGAATGAAAAGCTAACACTGGCTGCAAATTAGGGGAGATAGAGAAGAAGACGAAGCTCAATCATTGATGGACAAGAGGTTCCTTAGTTTTGTCGCTTTTATCTTCTAGGATCTAGGTATTTAAAGATAAGTGCATTTATACATAATATGAATAAAACCAAACGGATGAAGTAGAGAAGTGCTTATGGTGTCATGAGAAACTTATAAAATGATGATCAAAATCTGAATGTTGTATGGTTCAGAATGTTGTGAGAATGTTGAGATGATGTGTCCTAAAATTAGGAATCTAAGGCGATTAAAAAATTGGGTTAGGTGGGACAGCTGAAAACATGTTGAATGTAGCAGAAATAAGAATATTAATGGTTGTGTGGTAAAACTAGAAAGGATAAAATAAAAAATGAATATATTAGAGGTGTTGTAGGAGTTTCACAAATTAATGATAAAGTGATGGAAAATCAATTAAGATGGTATGGACATACATAACAAAGATCTGAGAAGACTCCACTAAGGATGGGTACTTTGGTTTGTATTGAAAGTGGTAAGAAAAAGAGAGGAAAACTTAAAGTAACATATATAGAGGTTGCGAGGAAGGGTATGGAGAAGCTTGGAATAATATCAGAGGTGGTCTTAAATAGGAGTACTTGGCAATGGAGGATTCACAAAGCCGACCTTGAATAGTTGGGAAAAGGCTCAATGATTATGATTATAGGATAGATGGGAGAGTTGCACATTGAGGACGAATTGATGGAGAACCTATTTAGATGGTATGAGTGTGGACAAAAGTCTCCAAGAAATTCATGTCAAACAATTTTGGAAGAATTATTCTGAAAGTTAAGATACATTCTTATTGGACATGAGTTCGTTACTTCATCTTTAAATTTCTATGAGTTAGTTACTTCATCTTTAAACTTCTATTCTTAGAATTAAATGGATGAAGTTTCACTCCAAGGAAGAATTCTCATGAGGAAGCTTGCAACGCAAATACATGAGAAAATCTGAGAAATTTTCTAGTAAGAGATACTGTTTTTTTCCACATAGCTTAGAAAGTAAGATATTGTCTTTAAACTTCTTTGGCATCACATAAGCGGACAACAAAGAAAGTATTCCTTCTTGATTTGTTATGTGCTTAGTTAATACTTACTGGTATACTCTCTACATGATTTAGGAGCCATCATCTGAAAATAGGTTAGTTAGATCCCCATTCCGCAGGCTACTGTTAGTATGCATGTTTTGGTAGGCGAAGATGTAGAAGGAAATAACTAATGTTGACACAAACACACACGCACACCCCCTGAAAACTTGTATCAACCTCATAAGCCTCTCTTACATAGCTGCCCTTTGTAATTATCTATGCACATAAAGCAATATAAAAGGGGACAGCAGTAACAAGATAAATTCAATTAAGGTGCATCTGAAACAAATTTGCATTCATTTGGGAGTAGTTTGAGGGCCTGTTTGGGTAAGTCCAGCCAGATCCAGTGAGAATGTGAGATCCAGCAGGATAGGCCAGAGAGTAAGGAGAGAGCATGAGAGGGGGAGAGAGAGTGCGGGGAGGCTGTGGGTCTCAATCCCTGCAGCCCCTGCCCACCCTCCCTCTCCCTTACCCTCTCTACTCTATTAGCGGCCCATGCCCCCCCCCCCTTTTCCAAAAAAAAAAAAAAATAAATCTCGCTCTTCCTCTCTCTCTCTATCCACCGGTTCCGGTGAAATGTTGGCATCTTTTTTCAACATAAATTTCTGTAATTATGAAAATAAAACCACAACTATTTGGTTCGTTGAATTTAGTGCCATTCCTATCAGTTGAGTTTACCACGCTATCAATGTAAAGCTTCTTCAAACGTTCTGCCATATCTCCATGATAACTATAAAATATTTTATATTTTGACCTTGTTTTCTTTATATCTTATGGATTTCCTTCAACATGACTTCGTACTTTATCGTATTGTAATTTGGCTTGGATCAGCATCAGGGTGCTTTAGCATCAACTCCCTTCGGTTGTAAGATTAAGAAACACTAGTAAAATCGACTTTTCTTAAAATAGAAATGCAGGATCAAACCATTGCTAGCAGCATAGCACTTAATTAGTTAGAGAAAGCTCTCTTAGGGACATCTGAGTGGACAGCTACTCTAGCATTGGAAGTCATACCAGTTCTACTATCTATTTTCTGCTACATACTATATATAATGGGAAAGGCTTTGAGGCAGGCCTTATGCACCAGCCCCCAAGCCTAAAGATGTGGTGATGGAAAAAATGAAAAGAAAAAGCAAGAGTAAAGCTGTGTTATGGGAAGGGGGATCTTCCCCCAAACTTTGGAATCTTCCCAGTAGTTTTAAGGGAGAGACTCTTATCTCATGCACCAAATGGGGACTTGTGATGGAAAAGAAAAGAAAGAAAGAAAGAGTGCCTCGTTTACATGTATATCACATGCTGCAATCTAGTAACCATAATTGTCAAGCCTTGTCCCTACTGCTTGGGGTCCATTTCATGAATTTTCATTGTCTAAGCATTTCCATTGGGGGCTTTCCCTGATGTTTGACTTCTACCACACTCAGGTTAGGTGGTGGAGCATCAATTAAAACAGGGATGTTCAACTTTCACTGCAATTGGGTTAGCTGGTGGTGCATCAAATAAAACAGGAAGACACTAGCATTCAGAACTATGGATTTAGACAGGATTGCGAACCAAGATCCTGAAGCAACTTTCTTGAGAAAATTGAACAGTAACGGCTAATGTTAAAATATGGAGAAGAGCACCAAATTTGAGGATAACAACTTCTTTAATAGGGATTTAGGTGGTGAAACAGAAAGTGAAAATAGGTTATCTGCTACCGGCATCAGCTGATAAATGCAAAATATAAGAATGCATACAACTAAGAAAATAAGAAATGTGTTAAGAAAATAAGAAATGTGCTTTCTGTTTTTATTTTGTGCTTGAGTATCTCTCTAGACCGTATAAGATGGCTAGGAACCTGAGGGAGTCTCTTTATGCTTAGCTGTGCAGTACATTTTGTAGAAGTTAGTGCACGATTTAAAATTACAGGAGAACTGTATGAGAGGTTTTAGTGAAGACAGATTTGGTAGGACTCGAGAAAAACGGTTAAAATGGAAAAGGAGAATGACAACTACCTGATGGTTATGGAGTCAGGCATTTCTAATTAGTATGGATATTCCATTGGAGCCACACCTTAGTCAGAGGGTATGTTTTGGATCTATAAACTCTGCATCTCAACCAAAACTTTCTGTGGTTTTGTTTGGCTTGAACTCGTTGCAACTAGAAAGAATTTGCACTACTTGGTTACTCTAGTTGCTGGCTACTCCATCAAGGTGATTCCATAACCATTTAAGCGTGGGGGCCTTCAAATTGACAATACTTGTATTTATTCCATGCATGCACTTGATGGAGAAGTTACAACTCCTTAGGTAAATGAGATCCTAATAGCTTAGCAAGCAAGGAAAAGAAAGACCCTAATTATATTGACAACCTATGCATACTATTCCTTAATGAGACCCTTTTTTTGCTGTTCATCAAAGTTTTGTTTGACTATGTTAAAGTTAAGTTCCACATGATTCGGAACATTTAGAAACTTCTGACTGCACTCAATTTGGTCTGATTCTGGATACGACATTTCCAAAGTCAGGGCCAATTCTAAGTACAAATACCATTATGAAAACAATTCAACTAATCATAAAAGGGTAAAATATTCTTTTACTATTGTGTAAAATTTACAACAATATAGATATATTAATTTGTTTTTCCATATGTCAATGCATAAGCAGCAAATGAAGTGAAAAGAAAGATTTTTTTGGGAAGGAACTGATCTTAGTGGAATTGTCATGCTATAAAATGGTCACAGAAAGGAAGAAACTACAAGTGAACTTACTGTGGGATTGGATATCTAAATAACATGGAGGGAGGGAGAGAAAACTATTAATTTCCAGTGGAATTGAAGGTTTAAAGAATGCATTTCCAGTAGGTCTTGCTATCATCTGCTGTTGCGGCAAACTTAAAAAGATTTAAATTATTTTCCTTTGAGAGAGAACTTGTAGCAAAAGAAATACCGTAGTATCGTTAGAAGTGCGTTGTCATAGAGAGTCACATGTTACCAATGGAAAGGGTCTTAGGTATTTGAAGGCGACTTTAGTCCATCTCACAGAGATGCTGGCAGAGTTCTGTAGTTCCAGATGTCGATAGTGTTCTGGAGGTTATGGATATTGGTGATCATCATGACAAAAGTGTGAAGGTCATGAACTGTTATTGGTAGTCTGGGATAAAACCGCATCTCCTGAATCTCACAGATATGATTGTTAGAAGCTTGGTGATTAATATGTTCCTCATGCTCATAAGTGGATAATTCTTCCTATTATCTTATAAGCATAGTTTGAGTTTTCTTGCTTTTGAACGCATATCTTTTGTGTAGTTAATGGACTAAATTGTTGTCATGCCAAAAAAGGGCGGAGAAAAGACTTTATTGTCGGGACAGACTTGTTGGGGTTTTAACAATGGTTTGATGAGAAGTTAGGGTTTTCCAATGTGATTCTATTTTTTAATCAACAGATAATAGAGAGAATCCTAATTTCTTTGCAAGTGTTCTAAATATGTTTATGATGCAAATGGCCTTGATAGACAAAATGGAAAATAATTGTAACGAGAATCACAATGAGATTGCTTTGTTCAGGAGCAGGATTGCAGTTGACACAGATTAGAGGTGCAATATCCTGACATCCTGCATCATTTTCTTCTCTTTTAACCCAGTAACAAACTCATTTCAAAGTTTAAATCCTTTATGTTGATTCTTGACGAGGCAATTTGCTAAGTAAAATGTAAGATTTGCTTTGCATAGATACTGACTCCATTTTCCCTGAAAAAGGAAAAATAAAAGGAAGGAAAACATCTTCTGCATTGCAGTAAATGTAAATGCTTAAGGTAAAAGGAAGGAAAACATCTTCTGTGTTGCTGTAAATGTAAATGCTTTGGTAAGTTCTCTCGTGATTTTTTTTTCACTGTTAGATAGCTATAGTAAGTGAAGAGATACTGGTGGAATCAGGTTTCCGTTGAAAAAGACCCATCTTTAGGGAGGTAATCAGGTTTCTGATGCCCTCTATAACCTGGCTATCGATGTTGAAAATTCCATACACTGCACCGAGAGTAGCCTACCCATGGCAAAACTCAAGGACCTTGTATATGCTGATTTCCGAGGACGCATATTCTCTAGGTTGATGTAAATACATTGATATTTACCCCAAAAGAGAGGGGGGAAAAAGGCTATCCTTTTGTTAATAGATTACCATATTTTTGTTTTATAAATCTTTTGAAATGGGCATCTATTTCAAATAGGTATTGTCATGCACTTGTGCCTCTAAATTGAATCTAGTTACTGTAGACGTATCTCTCTTGTCAATTTGCAAGAGAATAGGAACAGAAAGATGGAGAGAGTCCTGCTAACTAGGCTTGCACATGTGGGTATCATGTTATAGATTTCATCATTTCTAATTTCTAATACCGTTAGTAATCCAATGATTGACAATCCTAATAATCTGGTCGGTTTCTTCGAGTTGGTCCCATAGTTCCACCCATGGAAGGAACAGTTCTTGCCGAAGTATTTCTGTGATTTCTGTTCTTGAACCTTGTATCTTGTACTTGTATATGAGTATCTTTAGGTTTCATCCTTCCTCAGTTGTTTATTAATATCTTCGTTGTGGTGGTATTCATCTTTATGAAAATCATTAATAATCATAGATATGATGCCTTTTGTATTCTCCTTGGAGGGCTTCTTTCTGCATTGGCTAATTGATAAATCGAAGCATGAGTTTCTTTTGTTTCCTAAGCCCCCCTCCCCCTCGATTTACAAGATTAATTTTCCATTGCATGATAAAAGCATGTTTAGGACGTCTACAGACATTTCAAAATTCGTTCGCTATTTGTGTTTGCAAGGCCTTTTTATGTTGTCTTACCAATGAAATCCTGGTTTATTGTTCTTGTCGCCAACAATGATCTCATTGTCCGAGACAAGATTTGTAATGGAGGTTGAATTTTGAATATTTGCTTCAAAGTCTTTAACGACCCTTTCCGATCCTCGTTTGCGTGTCACGGCAGCAGGCCTTTTAAAATGAGAGTTGTTTCCGGTCAAGCCAGGTGTGTTGATGTGGTAGAAGAGAATATCCCTACTCCAGAAACAAGAACATAGTCATGATGGCGTCGATAATTGCAGTGATTTAGTAATTGCAAATCCATGACCATAAACAAAAAGTGATATTGTAACCAAAGGAATTATTATTACAATTTATTGGCATTTGTAAATCTAGAAAAAAAGCTTATCAATCAATAAGAGCTACGAAAACGGGATGATTACAATTTATGGGCATTTGCAAATTCAACAAAAAGCTAATCAAGCAATTACAACAAGGTAGCCGTAGTATTGGTGAGTGCACCGGGCAGCAGCCTCGATGAACCTTAGCGGCACGCTGCACAAAAGTATCACTTGATAACGTGGAGAAGTTTGTGCAGAAGCCCTAAACGAAAGCAGCAGCAGCAGCAGCAGCAGCAAGTGAAGCAATCAAAAGAAGCTCCTCGTCATCCCATGCCACTAACACGGACTTGATGAGAAGCATCAGTAGAATAGGTGGAGATGGCGGCGATGTTGGTTTGGTCACCGTGTTGGTCGGAATCGGTTGATGCGCCAATTTTCTTCATTAATGAGTTGTCCGAAGGTGTCTAGAAACCTGGAATCGCCAACATCACCAACATGCATGTTGCTCTATTGCCACCCTCTCTAGTCTGGCTATTGGATTTGCTTTTGTTGAGGCTATCGATGCCGGCATGGTTGCATTGATCCAAATTGAGCTCCTATAGGAGTTGTTGCTGCCTGGCCCTCTCGAGATGCCAAACTAAAAAGGTCGTTGGAGCGGTTGGCCTGCCTACTGTCTCGATCAGAAAAGTCAGTTGAAAGTTGCTGCACGTTTTTGAGGTGAAAGGAGTGGAAGAGGCTATGCCCAGATGGTGGCTTCAACATCGGATCCGATATGAGACAACACAGACACAAAAAGTCTACTTGTCGGTGAGTGTCCGGCAAAAAATCCTTCAATGCCTAAGTCAGATTCAAATTCTTAAAAAAACAACGGAGATATTGTGAAAGTGGCAGAATGGCAACGTGCGGGTGTCGAGATATAGCTTAAAGAATTTACCTGGAGGGTCCCTTATATAGGTTGAGCTGCTCCTGGACATGAGAGAATAAGAAAGAAGTGAGTGGGAATCACGGCAAGGAGTTTGACGTTTCTTTCGTAGCCAATTTTCATGTTCGAAAACATGAAAAAGGCCCCATGTCTTTACTTTATTCCAAAACACTTCAAACGAAGTTTAGCATGATTGTTTGCTTGCCCAAGTTATTTTTCTCCACACTAACCTTCTTTTACTTTTAAAACTAGAACTTTTTGCAGAATAACTTTTCTTTTTTCCCTTGTTTGATGGTAAAGATAGTGAGCAGATCACTCTTTCTTTCTTTCGTCGTCTTCTTCTTCACTGCTTTTTTTTTTTTGTGTGTCTGGGATTGCAGTGAACAAGTTACTCTTGGAAGAATACATCAACCTCATTGGCGTAAGCCAAATCTGTCATCCAAGAAAGAAAACTGGGATTTGCCTCCTGATAACACCCATTCCACACTCCGTCTTTGCTCGAATTGGCATACACATCATCTGGGGATGATGAACTTTATGCTGTCAAAACAAGCCCATGAACCCTTAGGCTAAGCCAACCAATCCTTAAATTTTCTGCATACATGCTTGTATTATCTTCTTTTCAATTTTCCTTTTCTTCAATTACCATGCTTAGAATGCAGTTGGTGTTGCTTTCATTTCTTTAAAAATTCTTCATGCGAAAGGAGAAGTCATATACTAGATTTTCTAGCTTCTTGTAGAACCATTTTTTTTGAACTTTTTTTTTCTTGTACAGGCACTCTGTTTTTTTCTAGAAAGAACACCTTTTGCTTTAAAAGTTGCAAAAGCATTTTTCAGACTCGTCCTTCAATTATATCGACGACATCCGCTGGTTTTCTCGTGCCAAATTACTGGGTATTTACACTGCCATTTTTAACGTAAACGAGAAGATTATATTGCTCAATAGAAGATAAATCCCAAAGTATCAAGCCAAAGTTCTCCAAGCTATCCAGGTACGCCACTGGTCCACACTGCGCCTTAGATGATGCATTGAAGAAACACCAAAGCATCTATTGTCCATTATTAATGTAAGATTTTATCAGCCTGCTATTAGACATGTCATCCATGCATAGCAAAAGGTCTTTTGTCCTCTCTATAATTTTGATCCCTTCACCATAAACTCCCTAAGAACGGAAAGGGGAAAAAGGGACCAGCATGGCGGTTTGCGCATAGGCAGGTATTCCACCGTTTTCAGAAACCAGAGCAATCAACTGAACAACAGACATGCAGTGGTACGAGGTTATAACCCCTGGCAGAACTTTTCCAACTCCACATTCAATTCTCAGCTCCAGACAGAAGCTCCATGCAGAGAGTAGAATAAACAAATAAACAATTGGGCGGATGGATTGAAACAGTAAAATGATCCAAGCTTGCTAAGCTGAATAGAAAACACATTCTGTCCCTAATCAAGATGAACGGACAAAAGGATATGAATCATGATTTGCTGTACCACCCAGTACAGAGCATACATATCGAAACATACCGGAATAAACATAGAAAAAAATAGTTAGAAACCTATTTTGGTACAGAAATATATCAATAAGGTACCAATACAATATTCAATACCGAGATTACAAACTTGGTCTATGATAGTTTACTGTGCTAATACATTTTCTCACAAGACAAGCTCAGTTACCCAGCTCAGTTACCGGACACAGAAGGAAACTTAAAAAGAACACCAGCACCTCACAGATTTGATTTTAAACTAAGAGGTTGGAGAAAGGTTAGCATGTCAGCCACTGTACCACCCATGCATGGGACCAATAAATACTATCAAGAGGTCAATCTTGAGAAACTTGAGAACTTTCCAACCGTGGTCGGACTTTGAGTAAGCCAATACGATAGCTTCTTTCGGGGGTGTTGTAAGGCTTTCAACAGAAGATGCGAGCACGGGATATGTCATCACTTCTATTATTCCCTCATATTTTATCTCACAAATAGGAGGCTTATGATAGCTGCCGTGTAATTGATCCATGATCCCTGTATACTAGCAAAAGCTCAATCTAGCACTTTAATATGCCAGTCTGCAAGCAACGGATGTTTGAAGAGCATGCCCCAGCGTCTGAAACTAGGCTAGGACCAAGCATAACAATCAGGCTATTCTCTGACCTGACTTGCAATTTCTTGCGGAAGTGATTAATCAACCAAATAATCAGCTGTCCTTACTCTAGCACGCTCCCCATTAAAATGAATGTATTTCCATTTCTTCTGATACTTCTCTAAAACCAGCTTCTGTTTGTCTGGTTGGCCTAGCTCATGAAATGCTCTTCCAATTCTCCAGACAGTATCTTCATCAGGTTTCACTCCCAGCTCCTCCATATCTGCAAATACCTGATTTTTTCCCAAATGAAGAAAATATTAGAATCCACAAGTTAGCTCCTAGGTTCAACTTAAAAGACAAAATTCTCGGCAAAATTCTGTGGACATTGTCAAAATGAAAATTCAAGGTAGACTGTAGCTGAGGTTGCTTGATTAAAAGAACATAGAATGCTTGCAAGATCCCAACATGAAAACCCTGTATCCGACATTTTTTACCTACTGAATATTTGCCAAAAATTGCATAAAAATAGTTTCTTGTCCTATATAGAGTGGCCAGAGGAAGAGGATAAATTGACTGGTGAAAACTAATTGTTTACCTCCAAAATCTTATCCGGAAGGTGGTGATGGTTGTACAAGGAGATCATCCTAGAAAACAACCTTTTAGAGACTGACCGTGTGTGAGTTTGAATGATCATATTCCAAACAGTCTCAGCCTCATCAATCCTTCCATCCATATCATATGCCAGTAGCAATGTGTCATATGTTCCCATTGTGAGTACTTGACCTTTGCTTAACAACCACTTGGTAACCTGGAAAGGTTTAGGAACAGCACTTGAGAAAAACCCTGCCAAAATATTAGGAACTTCAAATATGCTATTTCATCCTTGGGCCACATACATCGTTTGATTATGCTATTTTTTCCATATAAAAGCTCCATGGTACTATCAAACTTAAAGCGAAGAACAAGATACCCAAAATCACAATGATTCCACTAGTCAACGGAAGCTGTAATCGAGGCTTGCTGTACTAATGCATACACCCCGTACCGATCATACTGTACTGCGCCGATACAAAACTGATACTCAAAACGAGGGGCACATGGAGTGTTGATACAACAAACCAACCCATATCGACATTGTACAAGCATGGTACTGACATGGATAGCACAACCAGTATAGCAAACCTTGGTTATAATAGAACCAATGTCAACAAGAAAGTCTGATTTCATATTTCTTAGTTGATATGCTACCATTGGCAAGATGAACCATGAAGTGAGTCAAGTTCTCTGAAAAAAAACTGATTTTCCCACTATAAGCCAATTTATTTTTTTAAAAAAGTTCCCCATTTGTGTTGTATGGATCATGGCTTTAAAGGGACATATTGATACAAAATAAGCAGATGATAGTGCAAGAGACATGTAATACATCATGAAAATTAGGGTATGAAATGAGGATATTAGATTAAGCGTAGGAATTGCATTAACTGAGGATCAAGACGTAAAGTGACGGTACAAGCACGTGCAATGAAAAACCAAAGAGGGGCTTGAAATTGTTATGAAGACTAAGGACAGACAAGAAGATTAAGGTAAATCAGAATGAATATTACAAGAAAGAAGTTGAAGAGAAGTTAGCATTATTAGGAACAAAGGCAAAGAAGAATTCAGTAAGTCAAAACTAACTAGTTGGGGCAATGCCTGTTATTTCTGGTTATCCATACACTGATTCTGATCTAATCTAGCTAAATCATTGGAGCAATTTTTTATGTATCATACTTCTGCATATATTACTCTGATATGACACTAATTTGGAAAAAGAAATGCAATATTCTTGAAAGGAATGCTATTTCTTAAATTTCATAGAAATAAGTTTCTCAGAACAGCTCTTAAAATCTTGATCAGTGTTTTGGATAGGCAATCTAGAAGGTTTAGGCTCAAGGACCAAAACATTATCTGCACCATACCTTTTAAGAATTGGTCCTACTAAGTTCAGTTACTGATACAAACATCTCAATAGAGCATGGATGGAGGGTGACAAACTGGTAATCTTGAAGCTATATGTAATAATAAGCACCACTCATATCTAATGATTACTTAGATAATTGTCTTCATCAAAGGTCAAATAACAGCTGCAAAAAGATGAGAACCTGACTTGCAACATTGGCAGGGGAAGAATCCACTTTTGCGGATTTCATTGAATAATGTATAAGTAGACATCCATTAGGAGGATATTTTTGTGCATGATAAATTGCAAAAGCATGATGGTTAGTTTAATATATATTAGAATCTATAGATATCATTTCTGCCCAAAATGCCCAAGCTGAAAGGCAAGTGGACAGTTTTTTCCTTTTCCATTACCTTTGTGCAGATTTGACCAGACAAAACTGTCAATTTGACAGGTCACTGACCAGTTATGTCAATGTTTAGATTGACACCACATTCAACTTGAAAATAATCAAAATCAAACCTTTCTACGACACAACTCATATAGTGTTAGATAAACCATACAACATGCTAAATATTCAATAAATATAAACTTATCTGCATTCCCATACTTGAATGATTCGTAACCATTGTCTTTGTTTTCGCAAAATTTCTAAAGCTTTTGCCGCCGCAATAACAGGGAATTCTGTCTCCCAGGCAGTCCACTTATCCAATTCTCCATAGATGATTTCTTTTTCATTAGGAAGTTTTGAAACCTGCCAAAATATGATTTAGCAAATTAGGTTTAAAATGGTGTGCAATATGTGGAACTTTGTTGATCATGACATGTTCACATTTTAATTGTTAGTTATATTGGCGAAGGGAGGACAAGTAATATGACAAAGTACAGCAAAGAAAAATGAACAAGTAGTTTCTCTCTATAAGCTTTCCAATGTTATTACATATGTAAATGAAAACAAAAGAAGAATGAAAAAAAAGTTTGGATATAAGGTCACGTTTTTTTTTTCTTGCTTTCAATCTAGTATTGTCTAGTGCATGCATCAATATCAACAATGCCTAAAACACATGCTCAAGAAGAAATGGAATGTGAAACCCTCCTTAGATGAGAGAGAACTGCATTTATTGAGTTCAATTATTGATAAGATACCATCAAATGGTCTAGATTATGAAAGGATAGTTGGAAGGCACCCGTATACTGGGATATTTTATCATAACAGTTAACATTTCCAGTAATCAAATGATAGGACAACCATTAGTAGACAATCAATATTGCCGTACATTCTGAACCATAGTTCAAAGATGGGGCACCAATTAGAACTGTATATCAACCTGATGACAGCTCTTAAATTGTATCATTTCGAGTTCAGGCAACACTACGATATTGTCCAAGAGACAGACAAGTTAGAACGAATGAAAACAATATATAACCCACCTAAACAAATTTAACAAGCTTGTGTTGTTAACTGAAGCACAAAAACAAATGCTTGTGAGTATAATCTTAACACCAAGCAACTTAAGCCACAAAATAGAGGCTCAAAAAATTACAAATGAAAAATATCTTTTTCATAAAATATCACACAGAGAGAGAGAGAGAGAGAGAGAGAGAGAGAGAGAGAGAGAGTGGCTTCTAAATTCGTAGTCGTAGTTGAGTGAAAAAAGCATACACAGATTGCACCACAAGAAATAATATCTTACAATGCGAACAAGATTGAGAGCTTTTTGCCCAGACCCAGTTGAGTCTCTCTTCATCCATAAATGGTGCTCTTTTTTCCCACTTTTCTTCAACTTTCTGCAATCCATATAAAGGTAAACGAATTTATTATCAAAATGGAAACAAAATATGAATTAATGGAAAACAAGCGGCAGACTCCAAACTGTCATGTTTTTATCAAAATATGGGAAAATCATCCAAAAACTTCATAGGTGTGATTAGCGGTCACATCCTTTATCTAGATTTAAATGAAGAGTAAAAAAATTATGTCAGAGATAGAAAGTTGGAAATATTTTGTTTAAGGTATTCAATTGTCAATCCAATACTTTTGCAGCCCCAGAAACCACCTTCCAAATTACAATTAACTCTTATGAAAGGTTAAGATGAAGGAATTGTGACAAAGAATGAAACTCTTCATGAATAAGAAGAATAAACAGAAAAACTTGACTTGATCAGGTCCGCCAAGCTAAACCAGAAACGAAAAACTATGTTGAAACTTGTTCTAATCACGAAATTTGTATGAATCTCAGCTAACTCTTTTCTATCCTTCTTGCTGATCATCTAAGGCCACAACTTTCTTTCCAAGCTCAAAATTCACACAGATAAGTTTGCAGAATTTAGATGAAAATAAATTCTTTTGTACAAAATTTCGTCATGAAACGGTAAGTCAAAACTCAGTTTTAGTTTAACCTCTGTAAAGAATCAGATGACATAATGTCAAAAAAGGAAGATCATTGTATTGAAGCATAACTGGGAGGCAGAAGAATTCCTTACATTGATCGGTCAGTTGAACAATGAATGTATGGCCTGCACCTGATCTGCATTCACCGAAGAAAGTTAAATACGAAGAAACTCTCACAGTTCATGACCATAAAAAGCACGAATTTTTAACAAATTACAATAACAGATTCATAGGAATAAGAAATAAGATAGCCCTTTTCCCAAATTAGTGAATCCAACAAGATTAAAACAAAACATGGAAAGGTTCTTCAATATGACCTCAAATTCCTCGACAAAGAAAGAAGTGGAAAATAGATAAGGAAAAAAAGTCAAATTTTTACCGATGGCGGTGGGAAACAATCCGCGTTCCACAAAGGGACGCCCCCGAAGCTCGATGAATGGAAGAAACCGATTCGAAACCCTAGACGTAAACCTAATTCCGCCATTCCTCTCGATCAGGGAACGGGAACTGGGGACAAAAGCCCCCTTTTTGATGCACGACTGCACGAGCTTCAAAAACCCTAAACCCTATCCCAGTGGCTCTTCTTTAGGATTAGGTTTGGGAACTGACGTCCGGCGTACGACGGGCCTCGCCCGCCTCGATCCAAGATGAACGAACGAGGAGGACTGGGCTGGGTCGGGCCGGAGGAAAGGAGATCCGGGTTGTTTATCGGGTTGGATCTCCAGATCGGATACGGATCCTGCCCATGGACCATTAACATCCGTGAGTAGCGAAGAAGGGAAAACAAATATCCTCTGGCCCATAGAGCATTAAAATCCGTGAGTTGTGGACAAGGGAATAAAAATCCTCTGGTGGTGCACGGAAGAATATGAGACATCTTTCTTATTTTACTGTATTTCCTCTAATGCCTATCTTAAAAGAAAATTTTAAAAATTAAATAAAGATGGAACTCTGACAAAGTCCATCAATCCTGTGACTTAAATAAAATAAAAAAAATTATATGTGTCAAGAGAGATTGCCTGCCCGCATCCTTTCGTCTTCCTTGTTAAGCCTCTTTGCATCCATCCTCTTTTTCGTCAAGCCATCTCTTTCGCTTATGAAGCTTTCTTTCTCCTCCTCGCATTCCTTTCTTCTTCTCCAAATCCCTCTCTTTTTTCTATGACTAAAAAAATTTATAGTATGTATCAAAAAACCAATGTGTATATCATCTGGCCATGTACTACGTACTGGTTAACATCATATTCTGAAAACTATGTATTAATTTACTTAAAGATATATATTGGAAAGCTGAATAATTATTTTGCTAAGTTAGTATATCTAGCCATGTAGTGTGTACTAGTGAACGTGATGTTATGAAAACTATATATTGATTTACTTGAAGTTGTAATTGGGATATTAGATGACTATTTGCTAGGTGGATCATTTGGCCATATACTATATACTGCTGAATATTGTGAAAACTATGCATCAATTTTACCTTGAAATATATTTTGGATCATTGATAGGTATGTATTAAAGAAGCTTAAAATATATATAAGAAACCGACGAGTGTGTATTGCCTAACTACATAATGTGTACTGGTAAATACTATGTTTTGAAAACTGCTTATCAATTTATCTAAAGATGTGAATTGAGACGCTGAATGATTATTTTGTAGGTGTGCATTGCCTGACTATTTAACATGTACTGGTAAATATCATGTTTTAAAAATTATGTATCAATTTACTTGAATATATGTATTGCGGTGTTAGATTACTGTTTTGCTAGGTGTGTGTGCCTGACTATTTAGCGTACATTGGCGAACATCATATTTTGAAAATTGTATATAGATTTATCTGAAGGCATATATTGAAATTTTGGATGATTATTTTGCTAGGTATGTATCATTTGGCCATATACTATGTATTGGTAAACAACATATTATAGATATCTTCACAAAGAAGAAGATTCGCAAGAGGAAAAAAGAACCCAAGGACAAAAAGAAAGACAGAAGAGAAGATACAAAAGGACAACCCCTTTCACACGCACAATTTTCTTTCTTTCTTAATTTTTCTAAGTAACGGACTTGATGAACTCCATATTTTTTATTTGAATTTTAAATTTTCTTCTTAAAATAAGGTGCTAAAAAAATATGATAAAATAGGAAGCCTATATCATACAATATTCTCTGAAGCGTGCATTAGACGATCAATGCTCTAAAGTAGGCAAAAAGTGGAGAAATAAGCTGTTTTTGTTCGCAAGTAATCATGACAACTCCCTGTCGGGCACTTGACTACAATTTAGGAAGGTGTTGTGATGGCAATTAGACGCGACCTAAATCCTTGTCCAAAATAGAGATAATAAAATAGAATATAAAATGTTGTAGAAAGTTGAGGCGTGGGTCTTAATTAATCTGATCATGTAATTTAACCAATATTGTCTCTTCAGTTCATAATGCCTCGCCTATCAACTTTTTTAAGTGTTGATAATGGTGAGGCAAAGGAATCGGATCTGTCCATGAGTTAACAAGCATTAAGCCATGACTCAAGTCAAATTGAAATGTGATGTCATTTGCAATCGAGGTCATAGTTCGTTATTAAAGTTGTGAAAACTAACAATACTAATTAATTTTTTCAGAAAATATTTATGATAAATTTAGATATATTATAAGGTGTGTCTTGGCATAATCATAAGGTGAGTTAAGTATTACGGGTTTAAAACATATAAAGAATCTCTTCGCACATTAAATAGATAGGTACATCATGCCCTTCCCAAACTTTTTAATGACGAAAGTCTCGTACACTGGGATCATTTTTTTTTGATCATGCGATAGAATTAGATAGCATGCTAAAGATGAAATAACTCTCTCTATTGCACATCAGGAGTTAAAAATCATAAACATTAAATACCAAAAATTGTGTGAACTAGGCAAATGCTTTGCCTCTATTGGGTTTCTTTCTTTCTTTCTTTTTTTTAGAGTAAGGGAGGGAAATATCCACCCAGGTTTCATTGATATAATAAAAAAACTAATAGGTGCAGGAGGAGAAGAAAATTATGGGAGCTTGCTATGATGTCCAGGAAAATTCTGGGAGCTTACTATGATGTCCAAAATTTGCAGCACCGTTACAAATAGAAATTGGGGCAACTGTCTATTGCCCAATAGGGAGAGATCAGAGAAGATAGCATTTGCCTTGTTTGCCTCTATAGTTAGTAGACACTACAATAAATATGGGTTTTGCCAACTGTCTTTTTCCGACGCTAGGAAAAACCGTCAGTAAAGTTTGGCTCAGCACCAACCTTTGCCGACGCTTTTTCCTTGCGTCGGTAAATGTCCAGAAACAACGACGCTCTAAAGCGTCATTAAAACATTTAGAAACGACGACGCTTAGAAGCGTCGTTAGAAAACATAAAACTTTTGGAAACCGCTCGCCCGGCCCCCTCTCCTCATTTTCTATCGGTCAATGCCCTAGCTGCGCATGCGCCGACTTCTCACCTCGATCGCCGACTTCCTCGCTGTCGTCGACCTCGCCCTTGTCTGAGGTAAGCCTCCTCCTCCTCCTCTTCCTCCTCAAACTGATCTAACCTCCATCCGTAGCCCCGATCGGTGATCGAAGATTCCGCTTCTCCGCCGCCGTCGACCTCGCCGTCGTCTGAGGTAAGCCTCCTACTCCTCCTTCTCATCCTCCTCCTCCTCTTCCTCTTTGTTTTCTTCTTGTCTTTAATGCTCGCCCGACCCCGTCTCCTCATCCTCTGTCGGTCAATGCCCTAGCTGCGTGCCGATATCTCACTTCCATCCCACGCGTGCCCTAGCTACTCCACCGCCGTCGACATCGCCGTCGTCTGAGGTAAGTGATCCTCATACTTTCCGTTAAGCTGCATAAATGCTTGCTGCATGGCTGTGAACATATCTAATGACTTTCCTAGATTATGCTTTTTTTTAAAAAAAAAATCCTGTAGGGAATGATGGATGGTTTGTCATGCATCCAAATGTGTTTTTATTTGTGCCATGGACAATAAGGAAACATATGAATGGAACTTAATCACGAGAATTTGCCAACAGCCCACCAGCATCAAATAGAGCATGTATTTTTCACTTTCAAAGATCATAAACGATGTATAGAAGATTAGCCGCATTTCCCAAGGGGGATCCAGCTTTATTGTGGTTACATTTTTTAGATGGTTGTGGAGAACTAAAAGAAGGTAATAAAGAAGGGATATCATAGATTGCGGCCAAGATAAAAAAAAGGAACAACAAGGGAAACATAGCAAGGCTCAACAACAATCAGTTTACCCGATAAACTTAACCCATTTCCATATGAGACAGTTGAAACTCATAAACTTAAAAATATTGTAAAATCACACCATGTATCAGTCATGTTTCCCTCAAAAGCAATCTTTAATCATCAAAATGGAAGTCTTACTGTAAAAGGTCGCATTCTCAAAGATGGAAGAAGCAGATACCTGCCCATCAACACTGAACAATAGAAAAGCCATCTTAGCAGAGCAACCTTTATGTTAAAGTCAATTTAAGTGGTACAACTGATAGTGGCTAAGAACAAAATTGATAAGCAGAATATCAGTTTTCCTAACAAATTCTAAGATAAGTTCTACTACTATTCAGAAAATATCCTTGTCATACTAGGACTTTCTTTCCCCTCTCTTTTATCTTCTACAGTATATCACTTTACTGGTTAGTTCTTCACTATAATGTGAGCAATGAAACTGTAATTCTAGTATATTATTAAAATATAACAAACATTATTTCTAATCACCAACCAAATAATGTCAAATTCTAGTTTTGGAACATCTATTCATACCCACATCAAAGTACTGACTAGGCTACACACAAGGCCATGGAAACTAGAATAATTCCCAATAATGACCACTTCTTAGAATAATGATGTAAGCGAGTTAAAACAAGATTAGATCCTAAAAGAAGTAGAAATTTAAAGCAAGTGCTAAAAGTTGGAGAAATTAAAAGTTAAACTTATTAGCACCAAACACTGAGGTATTGTTCAAGCCAGAAAAAATGTGATCAGGTCATTACAAGATTTTGATAGCACCATAATACTTCCTTTTACATTGATAAATAGGATTTCCGTTCATAACAGAACCTCCATGAAATTTAATATCTAGCAGAGCATAAAAATTAACTTACTTGTACATGTTTGTGATTACAAGGAATATAAAAGTGCATTTTTAGCAGAATCAGAATTAAATCTTGAAGCTTATACAAAATGCAAATCAGAACGGTTGATTTCTTTAGCTCTAGTTCACAAGGAAAATATCTCTGATGTTAAATATTAAAGACATGGTCAGGTTATAAATAAACTGTAATTTTAAGTTTCAGCCATCAAATATAGAGATAAGCTGACCATCCAACTTGCTGGCATGTTAGAGCAAAAAAAAAAAAACTTTTGTTCATCCACAGATTTTGAGATAATTAAGGTTAGATATGTTTTCTTTTAATAGTCTTTCTGATAATTAAGGTTATGCAAGTCTTTATATGACTATGTACATTGTTAAAGAGAGAAATAGAGTCCTATAAAGAATGTTGATTGAAAGGGAATCAATTTACGTTCAATACACTGAGTTCTTTAGAGAATGCCCATTCTGACTCAAAGACTAAAGGACAGTAGTACAATGTGAACTAGTAGATAATAGCAAAGTCTAGAATCCCATCTGAAGTAGAGCTGATTGATAGCCATATATCAGCTTCTTGTTTTCACAAGGTGCGTAGAATTTAATATAATATATGTTTCAGCCTCTTCAATAAGTCTGACTGACCTCACATCTTTAACCATATAGTAATATAGAATTTTCATATTACTTGCAGTTCAATCAGTATTTTAATAGAATGGACAAAAGTTGGATAAATAAGTCGAGATCCAGTGCCGAATATTTGAATGGAGTTCAGAATTTCGTTAAATTTGCTTTTGAGAAATCTGAAATGAATGGGAATATTTTTTTGTCCATGTCAAAAATGCGTAAATTGTTTTACTATCGCTCCACAAACTGTTGAAGAATATTTGGTATGGAATGGTTTTCTGAAGGGTTATACATAATGGATATATCATAGAGAGTCTAAATTGTCATCTTCATCTAACCAACCTTTAATTATAGAACACTCTGCTAGTATTGGATCTAGTAACACAGACAGAAATCCTATTGTAGAAGATGATATGAGAAGCTTACTCAGAGATGCTCTTGAACATAATATTAGAAATTTAACAAATTTTAGTGGAGAGCAAGAAGGAGCTCCAATAGGTGATAAGCATACCGTTACTGAATCTATACATGTTGAGGAACCTATAGACTCTGAAGATAACACAACTCGGTATCATAACTTGCTGAAAGATTGTCATAAAGAACTATATCCGGGTTGTAAGAATTTTACGAAGATTTCTTTTATGGTGCATTTGTTTCATTTGAAATATTTGAATGGATGGTTTGGAAAGTCTTTTACTATGCTTCTTCAATTATTAAAAGATGCATTTCCAGAAGGTGTTATTTTGTCGTCAACTTCTTATGAAGCCAAAATACTAGTAAAAGACTTGAATCTTGGATATGAGAAGATACACGTTTGTCCAAATGACTGTATTTTATACCGTGGTGATAATATTAATGAAGATTCATGCCGAACATGTGGATCTTCATGATGGAAAAAACAAAATGAAGACGGGCATGATTTGTTGAATGAAGTGGATGCTGCACAGTCTAAAAAAATTCCGACTAAAGTTTTGAGATATTTTTCTCTCCTACCTAGATTGAAAAGGATGTATGCATCATCAAAGACGGCTTTCTTAATGAGATGGCATGATGAAGGACGTACAAGGGATGGAATGTTAAGACATCCAACAGATAGTTTAGCATGAAAAGCATTTGATGATAGGGATCACGAATTTGCTTCTGATGTTCGCAGTGTTAGGCTGGGTTTGGCAACTGATGGATTTAATCCATTTCGAACGATGAGTTCTACATACTGCACTTGGCCAGCTGTTTTAGTTCCATATAATTTGCCACCATGGATGTGTATGAAACAGTCTTCACCCATTCTTTCAATGGTTATTCCCGGTGATAAGAGCCCAGGTAATGATATAGATATTTTTCTGCAGCCTTTAATAGATGAATTGAAAAGTTATGGCAGGGTATTAATGCATTTGATGCTTTCACTGGTCAAACATTCAAATTGCGTGCAGCTCTTATCTGGACAATCAATGATTTTCCTGCATATGCTAATTTATCCGGTTGGAGCACTAAGGGACGTATTGCATGCCCTTCTTGTGGAGATTCAACTCATTCATATTGGTTAAAACATGGAAAAAAATTATGTTATATGGGTCATCGTCGATGGTTAGAAGCAAACCATCCATTTCGACATCAGAATAATCAGTTTCATGGTACCATAGAGTTGCGATCTGCACCTATTCCGCCAACTAGAATTGAAGTTCTTAAACAAACTCATGGCACTAACTATATACCTGGTAAGGCATCCAACAGTTCAAAGAAGCGGGGAAGGGGGGATGTTGGCAGCTCAATGACATAGATTTTTGAGGACGCTGACAACTTCGAGAATGATGACAGCGTTTATGGACAGAAAAATGATGATGGTACAAACTCGGTATCTACACAGAAGTAGTTATGGAAAAAAGGAGCATTTTTTTTGAATTACTTTATTGGGAGTATAATCTTCTTCGACATAATCTTGATGTCATGCATATAGAAAAGAATGTTTGTGATAACTTGATTGGAACAATGTTAAATCCTGAAGGAAAGACCAAAAACAACTTGAAAGCGCGTCTTGATTTGAAAGACATGGGCATAAGACAAGAGCTTCATCCGAAAGAACAACCCAATGATAAATATTTTATACCTCCTACATATTACACAATATCTACTACAGAGAAAGATCTTTTTCTAACAGTTTTGAAAAATATGAAGGTTCCAGATGGGTATGCATCGAATATTTCAAGATGCGTTAATCTTAAAGAGCGAAAACTTTCGAATCTTAAAAGTTACGATGGCTATATTTTGATGCAAGATATCTTTCCATTGGCTTTAAGATCATCAACACAGAAACAAGTTCTTGCAATTGTGTCTCAGTTATCATCCTTCTTTAAGGCATTATGTTCCAAAGTTCTTAATCTCAAGGAGCTTGATCAATTGGAGTCTAATGTTGCACTAACACTATGCCATATGGAGAAGATCTTTCCTCCTAGGTTTTTTACTATTATGGTTCATCTACTCGTTCACTTGGTTGGGGAAGCTAAACTTGGTGGACTGATTCGCTATCGTTGGATGTATCCTATTGAGAGGTGATATTTTCTCGAATATCCATATTTATATTTAATATGAATATGTATCCTATTATCTTCCTCGATGTTGATGATGAGCATTAAATTTTTTTGTTGAAGGTATCTTATGCGCTTAAAGGAATATGTATGCAATCGAGCCTATCCCGAGGGATCGATTGCTGAGGGATATATTGCTGAGGAGTGTTTGATATTTTGCTCGAGATACCTTGAAGGTGTTGAAACTGCTTTTAATCGACCACAAAAGAATTACTGATAAGTGCTTAATAATTCATAAATTAGTTATCTTTCCATAGCACTTATCAATGTTCTTAAACTAATAAATACATATTTTACCAGAAAATTGAATAATCATTGAAATAAATTTGAAATATGTTTTTGGTTACGATTTTTTATGAAAACTACAGAAAAAAATATATAAGGAGGAGATTGTGTTGATTCTGTTTGGTGACCTGATGAAGTTAAGGTTATAATTAAATAGGTTTTGGTCCTGGCTCGATCAAAAGTTATAATTTGCTAAGAAAAATGTTTGATTAATCCTTTTTATTAAGTCATGGTATTGTTTCTAGTCTTGACTGGTCGAGTTCGATCTGAAGCAGTTTAGCAATAATTAAATTTGGAAGACATTGGGCTCGAGAACAAGTTCAAGCAACTCAACGATCATGACCCACCGCAAACCCAAAGCCAATTTCCAACCAATTCGTTACCTGCCTTCATATAAAATTTATAATAATAATAATAACTAAAAATTCACGATTCACTGTTCATATAAACAGTGTCCCGTTAAAACACTGTTCATATGAACAGTGTTTTAAAAAAAATTAAAATGCCGCGAACACTGTTCATATGAACAGTGTTCCGTAAAAACACTGTTCATGTGAACAGTGTTAGAGAAAAAAATAAAAAATACATAATAAATAAATAAATAAATAAATATATAACAATAAAAATAAATAAATAAATAAATGGCTTGGCTACTGTTCATCTTCTTCCCCCGAAGAGCACCTCACGCGGCCGCCCACCGTCCGCGGTGACGATCCCGTGACCAGCATCTCCGCCTCGTCTTCCGCCTGTGACGCAGCCCGCAGCCGAGATCCAGCTCCGCCATCAAGCCGCGTCGAAATTCCGGCGTCTCCCCGTTGATCCCACGGCCACCCACCGTCCGCAGCATCCTCCCGACGATCCCGCGACCAAATCCGCCAGCGACCAATCCTCTGTGATTCCAGTCGGCCGCAATCAGCCGCGTGCCCACCGTGCCCGTGCGGTCGACTCTTCCCAGCAGCGGAGATCCGGCCCCTTCACCATCACCGTGTGCGGCGTCTTCTCCTCCAAGATCAGCGAACCAGCCGCGTCAAAATCCCAGCATCGTCGCCCAGTCTTCCGCCCATGGCGCATCCGGAGCGACCAGATCCTCCGCCACTTCATCAGTCGGCACCTCTCTCCGCCATCACCGACCAGATCCTGCGGCCCCTCTTCCTCCTCTCCCGCGATCTGCATCCCAGCACCACGCCCCGGAATCAGCCGCCGTGATTCCTTCTTCCCTCTCTCCGCGTGCGCCGGACGGCTATAAAAGGAGGGAGGGGGCGTTCGATGGAAGGGGGAGCTCGGTTGAGGAAAAACAGGGGAGACCCTGTTTCGGTGAAGGGAAGAAGAGAGCCGAACCAGAGAAAAGAAATTAAAAAAAAAAGAGAAGGGGGGAGGGAAAGAGAATATTTTGTGATATTTTGGGAATGATGGGAGGTGAAGGCTTTCTTTTGAAGATGGGAGGTCGTCCGGAAGCCATGCTCGGCTAAACGTCTAGTCTAGGGCTGGATGAAGCCCTAGCAATGTATCAAGGCATTGTAGTTCTTATTTTCTTTATTATTTTGGAGCTTGTTTAAATTCTTATCTTCAATGAAATATTTCTTTTATGATGTTTAAACCTTGAGCATGCCACTTACTAATCATGTTTGCTAAAGTAGTCTAAGATGATTCATGCCTAGGAAGATGAAGTGTGCTGCATCCTAGATTAGCATACTTAGGTAGACACTTCATGCTACACCGAAGATGGATCTTCCTAACACTCTTTATGCTTTTATTTTAAAAGGCTTGTAGCCAATTTGCATGCCTCTCCAAAAGATAAAAATTAAGAACACAGTCCCTAATGCAATGCTACGCAGTGGATTCCAAACCCTAGGTCTATTTACGTTGATAAATTTCAATTCGTACTCATAGATTAATTTAGTTAAATCAAGTTAGCACATCCTTCTTCTTGATTTATTTTTAAAAGAAAAATAACTTATTCTTCAATCCCTATGGACCGACAACCGTAATCACTATCCTACAGGATACGTGCTATTGCGTGGTTTATTTTTGAAATTGAAAGAACCGATCAATTACGATATTATAGATAATGCAGAGGAGTACAAGTTCTCATCTGGTGGAAGATTTGTAGGAAAAGCTGAAAGTACTGTAGTTCATCACAAATTATTGGCACAGGCACATCGTTATGTCTTACTTCACAGTGACTTAATATCCGAGTATCGCAGGTCAGTATGGTTATAAGAAATCACAATTTACTGTCATATCAGATATAATATTCAAAACAAATAAATTTTTTCTCCTGCAGAGAATTTTTAGTGGCTCAGTGAAGCGCCAACAATAACATTCATCCTACCCCAAGGATTGAGCAAAGATGGTTGGTTGAGTTATTTCCTGAATGGTTATTAAAACAGGTTAGACGTTGAATCTTATTAGGTCTTTTATTATATTCTACGATCGAAACTTTGAAAAATTAATTATTATCTGACTTAAATTTTTTTAGGTACCGACCATGATGGAGAGACATTGTTCCAATGAATTAATAGTTCTTGCTCGAGGTCCGAACAATATTGTCAACAGATATGATGGGTTCATTATAAATGGTTTTAAATTTCATACAAAAAAATATGAAAAATTTAGAAAAACCCAAAATAGTAGAGTTATGGTTGAGGCGGACGGAAAAATTTATTATGGTGCCCTAACAGATGTTTATAAGTTGGATTATTACGGAAACTTTAAGGTAGTACTATATCAATGTGATTGGGTGGATATAAACTCATCTAGAGGTTTGAGGCAAGATATAAATAGCTTCACACTAGTAAATTTTTCAAGGTTGATACATACTGGTATGCTATTGAAAGATGACCCATTTGTTTTTTCATCTTAAGCTCAACAAGTGTTCTACGTGCAAGACTCGAAAGATAAAGATTGGTCTGTTGTTATTAAGACTAAACCTAGGGACTTGTATGATATGGGAAAAGGGTTAGCAGAGAAGGATGATGAGACTTATACTCAGTGTATGCCTTTTAATGTTGCGCCAATTGATGAACTGAATTCTACTAGTTTGGTTAGGATGGATGTTGAATGAGAGTTGGCTAGTTTCTTTATGGTAAGAAAAATATTACTTTTATGCATTAAATTATTTTACAATTTATAAATTATTTCTATACTTTTAATATTTAACTAATATTGATTCTTTTTTGTGCATACTAGATTACAACATGCTGCGAGGAGAACGTTTCAGGGATATTAAGTTTCAGCACACATCCGCGGGATCTACTTCTGATCATTCCCAGCAGCCTGATGAGCCCTATACTCAATCTGGGTCCCAGTCTGAGCACGCGCCACCTGCAACTTGTCCAGACATGGATGACGTGGACGTCCTGGATAGTTTTTATATTAATTTCTCTTACAATCTAACTATTTTAAATCATTTGCCTTTAATGGACTTCTTATTTTATAGATGGACTGGGGAGAGTGAGGAGATCACGAGGGCCCGCTCGAGCACGGGACGTATGGATCCTACCTGAGGATGAGAAGATTGTCGTCCATTGCAACGAACTGGGGCAGCCCATTAAGAATGCTGCAAGCATTTTATCCACTTTTTTAGGATCGGTTGCATGGAAGGGATAATTGTGTCCGCTCAACTATACGAAATGGAATGAAATGTTTCCTTCGTATAAGATGGAGCTTCTTAGAGTTATTGAGGTAAAGAATTGAAGTTGCTTATTATCTTCAATTATTTTTTGATTTAACATTGATATAACATTTTTGACTTTGATGTAGAAAAAGTTTGTCCTTCCTGCAAATAGCTATGATTGGGTGCTGAAATTCGTCAACCGCAAATGAAAAGAATATAAGGCAAAGCTAAAGGCGGATTGGAAGCACGAGGGCATGACTGAAAATGTAATATCTCATCAGTGAAGGGAGCTTATCCACTACTGATTTTCCGAGAGAGCTCAGGTTGTGTATATTTTTTCATTACCTTAGATTGTATTTATTATTATTATACATTAGAAATTTATACATTGTATAAATTTTATTATTTTTCGAGGAAGACATATTTCAATATTGGTAGAGCTGCTCGAGCATCACAGACTGTTCCTCACACTTCAGGCTCCATTAGTTATGCGAGACATAGAGCTGAATTCGTAAGCTTTTTTGAAACTCTTTAAATTTATCTTAAACTATTCTATCATATAGCATGTATACTCTTGAAATATACTTTTTGTTGTAGATGGATGATAATGGGAGGGAGCCTGGTAGGGTGGAGTTTTATAAGATGACTCACACCCACCGAGATGGCAGCTTTGTCCGGAAGAAGTCAAGAGATATAGTTGTATATATTCATCTTTGACTTGTGCAGTATTTTTTTTTGGTTCTATTATTGGCATACATTAATTTGAATTTTTTTTGAGATATATAGGATAGGACAACAAATCTTATCTCAGAGCGCGTCGAGAGGTCATCATCATCCGACGTGACCAAACATATTGAAGCTCAAGTGCTCGCTGAATTGATGGGCCTAGAGCGTTATGGTCGAGTGAGGGGTTATGGCGTTGAAGTTACCCTCACTCAGTTGTCTTCAATGGGCACATATACAAGAAATGCTAGAGAATGTAGTAACACTGCAGAAGTTCGTCATCTTCAAGCAACTATTGAAGAGCTGAAGCAAAACCAAAATTTGCAGTCTCAGCTTACGAATATTTCATCCATGTTACAATGAATTCTTCCTTCTCAGGTAAATAACTATATATTTGAATACTTTACATATTATCAATTATGATATATGAGTTAATGTATCACATTATTCCTAACTTCTAATGTTTCTCTTTTTTTTTTGTAGATTTCTGATACTTCAAACGCTTGTAGAGATGATGATGGAGCTGAATTCCGTCCCTGATGCATTCTAGATTATCTTTTATGTGTTTGATATGTATATGTTTCTTATTTTTCAGAGTACATTGTAATTTGAAACTTATTAAGCAAATTTTTAATCAGATATGACAATATTCATATTTCGAATGATCTGAGTGTCTGTGTCAATGTATCAATGTAATACAGGTTCATATTGTTATAATGTATGTTTGTAATGTGTGTTTTATAATATGGATTGGTGTTTTATTTTTTTTAAAAAAATAATTTCCGACGCTTTTAAGCGTCGGTAAAAGACGTCGTGGCACTGTACCGGCACGCTTATGCCGACGCTTCAAACGCTTATATTAGCGCCGGCAAATGAGGATATGCCGACCCTTTAAAGCTCGGCAATTTGCGACGCTTTAAAGCGTCGGAGAAAACCAGGAGAAAAACCATGACGAAATTGTTCGTCGGGTTATCGCCGACGCTACATAAGCGTCGGTAAAGCCCGGTTTTTGCCGACGCTTTCCTCCTGCGTCGGCAAAAACTTTTGCCACTCTGCTATCTCCGACGCTTTGGCGACGCTTGGAGTTGTGTGGGCGGTACTTTAGCCGACGCTAAAAAGCGTCGCTAAAGGTCCAAAAAAGCGTCGGGATAGGTCTTTTTTTCTGTAGTGAGAGATTCACCATTTGATATAGGAAGATGTATCCAGAATTTTAAGACTTTTTTAACTTAAATGAGCCCGGTCAGTTTCTCTCTGTTTCTATCATTTATACAGATGAAGAAAAGATCATAGTTTCATATAGCAAAACCATAGCTAGGACGCCTTGATGCAGTGATTTTGATTAGATAAGTGAGCCCAATAAGCTTTCAGGCTAGCCAAGAAATAGCTATGATAGTTCTACTCACAAGAAATTTGGATAGGAATCATTTTTGTGAACTTTGAAATTATCTTCCATCCTACTCTTTTGAAAACCATACTACCGGTTTACATATTACATCACACGTAAAGAATAATAAACTCAAGTGAAGTTTTTCTCTTCTTTTCTTCTCTTCTCTTTTCAAATATCTCTTCTTCCAAGAGAACAGTTAATGATTGGATAGCCCGTTTCTTTAAGAATGTAAAAATTTGAAGTCATATACATATATTTAGTAGATATTTTGCAATAATAGATCATTCACTTGCCTATAAAATTCTTAGTGTAAAAATAAATGTCTAAAAGAAAAAACAAGAAAAACTCAGTTGCTAAGAACGAGCTAAGGAGATAATTTATAATAGTTGAAGAAGATATAGGACATAAATACATCATATCTAACGTATTTGGTCTAAACCAAGATAGTTTCATGTCGGACAAATCTGAGAATCGCCTACTTAAACTTTACTCATTGAGGGTTTTGGGTCTATATATGGGTCTGTGCATAACCATCCAAGAATTCGGTAGGGATTAGGTCCAAAGTGGACCAATTCTCGATCCGGTTGAGCATGAATTGAGACCAGTAAAAAGGGTTTTGGGTCTATATTTGAGTCTATACACAATCCATCCAAAAATTGAGTTGGGTTAGGTTGGGCTCAAGTAGAATTGGGTAGGGATCAAATCCAAGCTAGAGCAGTTATAATTCCCAGTTGGGTTGAGTATGAATCAAGACCAATAGATTACATGTCTAATAGGTAGCATTATTGGGACTGCTTGATTCTCCGAATGCTTTCAAAAATATGCACTAATGATATAAATCCAAGATATAATTAATAAGTTTCATGAGAAAAATGAGGGATATAAATGTAAATTTCTTATTTGTACTAAATAGGCTACAACATACGGATCAAGTCCAGATTTATATCAAATTGCATACTTGAAAACTAATCTTATATCTTGACACAGATATGATCTACATGTCGAGATTAGATTTTTTTTAAAAATGAAAATGTCAAAATTAGATTTGATTAAATTTTTAGTAGGTATGAACTAGGTTTCAATAATTCGCATGAACCTTTTTAGGTGACCATTTTGTGGCCTCCTTGTAATATTTCATGTTTGCAATGAAATTATGGCGACACATATAAGCGGGGGTGCCAATGCATTCCAAATGGAAAATAAAGTTGTTCTTTAATTACATATTCAATAACACAAAATAATTTAATTATAAAATTAATCTATTTTGAAAAGGGTTCAGATCATCAAACATCAATGAGGACCTACCGATAGACAAGGATTGTGGGGGTGTATATTAGACCCCACGCCTCCACACGTATTGCCCCCATTTCTTTGTTTGAATGGGGAAAAGTTCAAGATATAGGACATCAGCTCTAAATCTTGAATCCTTAGGTTGTCCATTGGTGGGTTTGGTTGCTAGGGAGAGCAATCTAAATTGCCCCCACTCCTTTTATTAGCATCGTAACTATGGCTTTCAAAATTTATTAAAAAATATGTCATTACTATCATAATATGTAGTAATATTATTAGATATATTGTAATGTTATTAGATCAATCAATGAATATTGAAAAGAATCATATATAATGAAAACAACGAACAATGTAATTAGGTCAACCAATAGATTGGAAAAAAGTTAGAGATATATTCAAAATCTACGGAATGTAATGAATTTGGTATAATAATAGTGGACAACTATGTTCTTGCCAATCACTCTTGCGGGCACCCAATTGCCTCACAAGTCAAGACAAAAGTAATAGATTATTTATAACAAAAATAAATTTAAAAGATTTAAAAAAAGATGTAACATAGAATACATAAAATTTCAGTGATTGGAAAAAAATTATTTTGGTACACTGATAAAATAATAATTGCAACATAAATTATAGAAATGATCAGTATCGGCAATATAAAACAAAGAAATCTTAAAATCATATTTCTAATTTTGTAAGAAGAAAATGGGTTCCTCTCAGATTCATTTCCCGAGAAGTTGAAATTAAAATACTAGAAATTGAAAGCCTATCTTTGAAGAACTGCCATATAATGCCAGAGAACTGATACTAAAGAAAGAGATGGCAAGCAGAAGAATGCGGCCAGCCTCTCCTAGCCAGGCTATCAAAAGTCCATTTGTACAAGGAACTGAATGATCTAATACTGCTTTATCTCCAAATAATTTTATCAGGTATAGTTGAGACACGGAAAAAATGTTGAATTGTATTAAATAGATTAGTCATTTGGAGCAACAAGTAGAATCAATCTCCCTTCTAAAAGACAAGTTCCATTTACTTGTAAGAGAATTCCAAACATCAGAGACAAGACAATTTTTGTTGGTGAAAATATCAAATAAAGCTTTTTTAAAAAGATAAAAATATCAAATAAAGTAGAAAAACCGAAATTTGATCCACTTGTCATTACCCATTTCAAATAAAATTCCTCCTAATTAACTATGATAATTCCTTTCCAGAGTGGTGAAGCAACAGTAGGAGCTGGGTGCTAATGCAAAAACTTTTTCCATACTTGATGATGCAATTTCTGAAACAATTTTGGCCAAGAAGATCTCTAAACAGTGAACAGCCTCCACCACCATTTTCCCTAGAACTGCCCAGTTTACTCAGTTTTTTATTCCAAGGTCACCTCGTAATGCTTCATACAGCAATCTTCCGAAGAATCATACAGTAAACTTCAAAAGAACGAAAATTTATGAATATTATAAATTTATTATTTTTTGGATCATAAGAAGATCTATTGAGAATTTTCTCTTGCCCTTCGTTCTTCTCCTTAGAAGAAAAAGTAATACTCAAATCAAAATAAAAAAAAAAATAAATTCGGCTTTTAAAGGGCCAATCAGATTCTTCTTCCTTTTACCGTTTTATTGCACTCAGAGCATACGGTACCCAGCCAAAATTAAATCCATCTTACCGCACTACTTTGTGAAAATACCCCCACCTCCTTCAATTTGGTTCGCCCCCCCCCCCCCCCCCCCCCCTCTTTTTTTTTTTTTTTCCTCCTCCTTCTTCAAAACCAACTCTTCTTAAGCTACACATGTCTACGGAAAGATAAATAGTACTGTAAACTGAATTACTTTTTTTGTGGTTCATCATTTTTGAGGCTTCACCTATATGTACCGCGAATCTATGCCAGAGCTCTTATGTAGTTTTTTATTTTCTAATTTTTTTTAATTGTGTTAAAACAATCGTTATATTAAAAGTATTTGTAGAGTTTTATAAGGATATATACGTAAATATCAATCTTGGAAAGGTATTCAAGCAAAATCCAATATTTAGAAAGATATCGACGCAAAAAAAATTCTAATTAAAAAAAACCCAACTCTCATTAGGGTACTTTGGTTATTTCTCTGGACTTCCCGTCCAATTTGCGAAGCATAAAGGTCCCAATCCTCCACGAGAGACAATCCACGTCGGACGTAAAGGACAAAAATACCGCACGTGCGGGCACCGGTACTCACGTGGGTCCATCGATCGATGAAACAGCACATAAAAATCCTATAAATAACCAAATTACCGCAACCAGCGCCTTCACGCCAAAAAAAAAAAAACCCCTCGACGAGCCCACGTTGTCGGCGTCTTCTGAGAAACATCCCTTCAGATCGCTTTCAGCTCCCGGCACGTGCCTAGGGTATGGCCCCCAGCTCCGTCCGCCTTTTCCCTCCTGCCAGCCCTCTGACAAATCCGTTACCCTGATTCCACCAAATCAGACGGCTTATATTACCTAGAGCAGGTGGGCCCATCCGTTCAAGGAAATCGCAGCGGAAACCGGCGGGAGAGCGAGCGGCGAAGGATTTTTTTTTTTTTTTTGGCGTACACCGAAAGGCGATGGGCTGGACCGAGGGGAGTGCGACAGGCAGGTGCCGGTCGTCCGTACGTTGCAATCATCCTGAGGTCGTGCGGCCGCCGCCCAGGCCGGGCGTGGGGACCGGCATAACGACCGCGTTTTCCCGAGCAATATATTAGGCCAACAGAAAAACTCCACGTGTCCACCGGCGTCTGGAACCCCGCTCGCGCTTTATAAGGGCGCCGCCTCGCTCCCTCCATTCCTCCTCTGAGCTCCATCTCTTCCCCTTTCATCTCGTTCGCTATCGGATTAAAGTTTTTAGGGTGAGGGTTAGACTTTCGAGAGAGAGCGAGAGAGACAAATGGAGAGAGAGATCCCGACCGGAGTTCCCACCATCGCGGCCGCTGTCGCCGCCGAGGAAGGGCTGATGGGCGCCGTTCCCAAGCTCCCCACCGCTGCAAGCTTCCCGGTCGGAGCCTTGCCATTCTACGCCATTGATTCCGTCGTTTCGTCTTCCCATATCGGGTGTTCGGCTGCTCCGTTTCCGGACCAGCTCGAATTCGGCTTCTTCGCGGAGGACCTCGCCGCCCTTCCTGAGTGCCACCTCGTAGACTGCCTCGCCTGCATGGATGCCAGCCTCAAGCTTAAGAGCCCCAAGATCGAGCCACTGACGAACGGGAAACAGGCCTGGATCTCGCCGGAGGTCGGGTCCCAAGGATTCCGCCGCCTCCCCGGCCTCTGGTCTCTGGAGCCGGTCCCGGAACCGGCGAAGAAATCCCCCATTTCGCCGCGCCTGTCCGGCGATCTGATCTCCATCATCGAGTCGTCTCATAAGCGTTTCCGGCCATCTTCTCCGCCCACAACTCATGCCCCCTCGCCACCACCGCCGCCGCCGTTAAAGTCTCCTTCCACTTGCTCCGCCTTCCAACGACGAGGGGCGGCAGGGCGAAACCTGAGGCCAGCGGTGCCATCGAGTGAGATCGCGCGACAGAGGCGGAAGAGGATCAGCGACCGGACGCGGATTCTGGAGACGCTAATGCCGTGGGAGCGGCGGATGGACACGGGAACGATGCTCCAGGAGGCGCACAAGTACGTGCGGTTCTTGGAGGCCCAGGTGACGGCGCTCCAGAAGATGCCGTGCTCCTCCGCGTTCGCGCCGGTCCATCTGCCGGCGGGCAGGTTCGGTGGGCTGGAGCTGCTGAACCGGCAGCAGTTGCTGCAGGTGATGGTGAACTCGCCAGTGGTACAGGACATGCTGTACCGGAAGGGTTTGTGCGTGTTCTCGGCGGAGCAGGTAGCGGCGCTCCCGCCGGCGGAGGAGCAAAGCCCGCAGGTGATGCGGCCCCTCGGCTAGCTCCACCGTCGCCAAATGAGTACCCCTCTTTCGTACCACCATACGGACGTCACCAGGTTACTTACAGCTAGCTCTCTTTTTTTTCAAAAAAAAAAAAATCCTCGATGGTTGTGGGATTTGGGACGATGCCGTATTCCATTTTGGGTAGTGTTTTCAGAGGTCCCGATATTACGGTGTAATTGTCTAAGCCTCTAATGAGGTTCTTCATTTTTCCACCTTTTTTTGGAAGATATGGATGATGGACACTGAAGGGTTCAATATATCCAATGGCCATGATGTAACCGTTTGATGATAGTCTACGCGTACATTATCATTTGTTATATTAAAGAGTCGGTTTTTTTAGAGGAGTTCGTTTTGTCGGGTTTTCTTTTAATTTTGATAACGTTTCAGTTTTATTTTTTAATTGGTGGGACTGATAGAAAGGTAAAACGAGACAATAGAGCAGAAGAAGCCTTTTGCTTTCCTTTTTTTAACTAAACCCCCATAAGAGTATCGAAAACGTTTCAAATTTTGAAATTCTTGAAGCATGTCGGTGGCAGGGAAAAATACCTCATATAAGCTTACAAAAGTTTTAAAGAAGAAAAGGGTAGAGCCACAGGGGTACGTTTGTTTGGTTCGTTTGTGGAAGGGTATCTGCTCTGCTTTCGTTTTGGGTCTGGTGTTAAAAGGAAACCGGTCCCAAGGTGGTAGCCTAGTGGTACTGGGCAGCAATTCTAACCACAAGGTCCCAAGTTCGAATCACTGCGGCGACGATTAAATTGTGGACCGGAGCTTACTACTTTGGCCACTGCTTGGACTTGTGGTGTAGGACCGCTCTTGAACCGCTAGTAGCCGGGGTGGTGCCGGGTGTGACGTACTCACACGTGGGACTCGAGCCAGAGCTCAGAGGAGTAGCTGAGCCAGGCCCACGGGTGGGGAGGGTATGAGTAAAACCGGTCGGGGTGCCCAACACACGGCTATTTCTGCCCGCATCGAACATTCTCCTGGCGGGGCGGGGGCCCAGTTGGGGGCTGCTACGCGGGGGTGGGCTTGTCCCTTCCTCCCCCCTACCCCTTTTCTTTAGCAAAAAAAAAAAAAAAAAAAAAAAAAAAAAAAAAAAAAAAAAAAAAAAAAAGGAAACTGGAATTATGTAGTAGCGATGATCCGTGTCGATCTGTTTGTGGCCGCCCGCTTCCTCACTCGCGGCTTTGTTTGCTTTGCGTTCTCAAAGCCCACGTATACCCGTACAGCTGCGATATAAAGGAATGACACGTGCCACCGAGAGCTAAGAAAACATGCGCGCTGAGGGGGAGGGAGTGATACGTGTCCTTAGGGACTAGTAGGCTACCGGTAGGGACGCTACGGTCGGAAAAGCACGTAAACGTACGATGCCTGTCGGAAGGTGGTGGTGCTACCGTGCCGCTGCTGCCGCCGCCTGCCATGCTGGCTACCTCTTTTCAGAAGAAAGCAGCAGGAGTTTCGGAAAAGGAAAAAGGAAGCAGCAGGAGTTTCGGAAAAGGAAAAAGGAAAATCGTTAGAAGACAGATCCGTAGACAGCATGTATTACAAAAGTATCGCTGATCCGATGTAGTAAGTTAAGCAGGACTGTCTAATTGGTGGGGTTCAATTAAGGACTAATTTAGTTCGGGAAAAAAAATAATCAACAAAAAATTTATTTGATTGGAGTTTTTGAAAAAAAAAATAAAAAATAGTATTCTAGTACTTATGTTTTATGAAAAAAAATTATGAAAAATATTGGAAAAGTTACTTTTTTACATACTGGGAATTAGATTTTTTTATTTATTTATTAAGTATATCTTAGATATTTTACACAATTTTTTTAAAAAAATATAGGTACTCAACCAAATATAAGGCATACCAAATATAAGACATTCTGCATTGTACCGTTTTCTTATGATTAACCAACTATATCAAATTATTTTTTCAGATATTATATTTTGTAAATTAATTTTTTGATAAAAATATTTTAATAAAAAAATGTGAATCAAACAAGTTCCGCCCATCTGCATGGATGATTGGGTTCAAAAGAAAATCCTACCATCCATGATGTCTAGGGCTTTGGAGACACGTTATCCATGACGTCCAGTAGATGAGTTCAGCTCCATTATTGGCCAACCCTAACAAATTAACTTTTGGGAACCCAATAAAATATCGACAAGTTAGTACTAGTGGAGGCGATGTCTTAATTATTTCTTTGTTTTTCCTTCTTTCTGCGTCGGAGAGGGCTATGTCCACGCGCAGTGTTAGCATAATTTTAGATCTCATGTAACAACCTGCATCGCCCATAATATTTTTCTTTATTAGTATGATTCTGTATCAACTTATATTATTTTTCTTTATTAGCATGATATTATTAGGGTAGTTTTAGGGATCACATAACAACTTGTATCAGTCAGTAGTATTTTTCGTTATTAGTGTGATCCTCTACCAGGCTATATTATTTGTGTGATCCTCTACCAGGTTATTAGAGTAGTTATATGTACAAGTATATATAACTCTTGAGATGTACCGAATATAATAGAACGGAGACTATAAAATCACTTTTTTCTCTCTTTTTTTTTGTTTTTCTATTCTTCTGTAAATATGTTAATATGGTATCAGAGCCACCGATCACGTAACCTGCTGTCATCATCTCTTTCACATTTGTTATGGCCGTCGTCGCTATATTTAGAAGCTTTGAAGACCTCCATTGTCGATCTATTGATCTATGTTCCCGGATGAATCAACACTCGAAAATCTTCTATTTATCGATGGATCCGAAGATCCTTTATTTCTTCGCAAATTGTTTATTTTCTAATGAATCAATATTAATCTCATTAGTAGATTTGTATATCTTCTATTTTTGGTAGATTAATACTCGAAGATCCTTTATTTTCTATGGATCTGCAGCTCCTCTCCGCTGCTTTTCTCCTTAGCTTCAGTTTGTCTTTGTTCACCGTCATTCAGCCCCATTCTCTCTATCTTCGATTTTATTTGCCGCTTTCGACTCCTTCACTATCCAGTTTGAGATTTCTTGCTCTTCTTTCATGGTGCCTCCGTCTACGAAAATCATCGACCTTTGGTTGCCTTCTCTCCGAGTTTTGTCCTCGCTGCAACTGTCATCTTCTATGTATTTTCTTGCTACCACATTATCAGACAAGTTAATCAGCTATGTTGATAGATATGTCCATCTGTCACGTCAATTAAATGCATCAGTCTATCATATCATCTTCTGAATTGTTATGCCAACTCTTAATCTACTACATCAGCTTTTGAATTGCTATAATAGCTCATGTTTTGCCACATCTGACTCTATGCTGCCACGTCAATTTTTGTTCTACCACCATGTCAGTCTCTAAGCTGCTATATTAGCTCTTAGTCTATCACGTCAGCTTGTGAGCTACTTCTCCAGCTCTTCATCTAATACATCAGTTTTTCAGTATATTTGTGATACAGTTTCCAAACTCACATTGGCACCTATATTACCATCTTGAGTTTGACGAGGGACGTTGGCACAATTTAGGGATCATGTAACAACCCGTATCGTGCATAATATTTTTCTTTATTAGCATGATTCTGTATCAACCTATATTATTTTCTTTTTTTAGCATAACATTATTAGAGTGATTTTAGGAATCACATAACAACTTGTATTAATCAGTAGTATTTTTCATTATTAGTGTGATTCTATATCAAACTATATTATTTTTCTTGTATGGAGTATATATACGAGTATATATAACTTTTGAGATGCACCGAATATAATGGAATAGAAAAATAAAATCACTTTTCTTTCTTTTTTTTCTTGTTTTTCTCTTCTTTTGCAAATATTTTAATATGCAGTTTGGACAAAGACTGCCCCATCACTACATCCCCCCACCCCGCCCAACTGCACAAAAAACATCGACCAAATACGTTTCCATCAATTGATAGAATTTTTTGGATTGATATCAGATCGTGCGCATGTGTGAGAGAGATGCTTGCTTGTTAATGTCGAAAAAAATCTTGGGCAATCTTATAACATGGAAACAGAAAACATTTTATCGAATTTTTATGTCAAAAGCATTGCGATAACACCATTAGAGTGTGAAGATTTGATGTTGAATGTCTTAAATAGAAGAGGAGGAAAGAACAGACAAGGAGATCCAGGTGAGTATTCTTTCTCCTTTATTTTTTCGGCATGTTCATGGAGGAGGAAGGATAATTAGACTTCATCCTGTTTAGATTTGGAAGAAAACTGTCCGGAAGATGATGAGGGATGGAAAAGGAAAGCCGCGAGTTCCATCTATGAGACAGCAGTCTCACAGCCAGGAACCCAAGTAAGCTCAATCCTGATAGAGTATTTCTGCACCTACTTCCATACCTGGCTAATGATGGGTCACACAAACTTGACACAACTTCTACATTTTATCCACCAAATCTTTCTGACAAGTCGAGAAATTATATTACTGAGACAGGACTGCTTTTGAGACTCAGAAAATTCCATGTTCATGAAAGCAACATTCATTGTTCTCTACCTCGCAGCAAAAAAAAAGAAGGAAGAAGAAGAAAAAGCCTTCAGTTCTCTTAGACAAAGTCCGTTATCCTTCAACGCCATCACACTATCGCCCAATTGGTTTATGAAACACAATCTACAAATTTGTGGCAGAGATCCAGCCCGCATGCTGCACCAACTGAATTATTTTTTTTATTTTTTTGTCAATGATGCACCAATTGAATCATTATTTTCCTCAAATTCTCTATGGGACTACGACAATGGTGTCCACTATGATCCTATTTATTCATATCATGTGCTGATATGATGTTAAGGATGATCGCAGCTGAGGTGGAGAGTGGAGGAATTTATGGTTATAAACCTAACAGATGATTGCACTTTTCTCTCAGGAGCTTGGAGACGAGATTGCATGACTTTCAAGAGTGGTGATTGCTGACTATTGTTCTCAGTCGTGACAGACGGTCAATATAGATAATTCTGCAGTCATGCTCCCAATTCTGGGGCATTGGCGAGTTAACAGAATTTCTTGGAGTTAAGATGGTGGATTACATTGTTAGCAGAATCTTAGAGTTCATATAACAACCTGCATCACCAATAATATTTTTCTTTATTAACATGATTTTGTATCAAGCTATATTATTATTTTTTTGTTAGTATGATCTTGTTAAAATAATTTTAGGGATCCTATAACAACCTGTATCATCCATAATTTTTTTCTTTGTTAGTATGATCATATATCAGCTTATATTATTTTTCTTATATGAAGTCCGTATATAAGTATATATAACCTCTGACATATACCGAATATAATGAAACAGAAAAATAAAATTATTTTTCTCTTTCTCTTTTTCTCTTATTTATCTCTTCTTTTGCAAATATTTTAACATGCATTGGCAAATACTTGGGGGTACCATGGAAAGGTGTTATGGAACTTAGGAGAACTTCAAATAACCAAGGCCGAATGATACAAAAGCTGGATTCCTACACATGGAGAACTTAATCCAGATCCCGTCAGTGTTATGCTCCGCTCCCATTCATACATATACTGTCAAATGTTGCTGAGCCGAAGAGTTTGTTCATTTGGGTGAAGAGTTGAGAGAGGTTGTCTTTGGGGCCGTGATGTCACCTAGGAAGTGGCACACCACTTCTCGGTGTAATTTGTCGACCGAAGAACGACGGCGGGTTGGGAATTCTCGCATGTACATATTTGGTGGAAAGCTCTGTTCGGTAAGGTGGCCGAGAGGATGATCTTGGCACCTGATTGTCTGTTGGTGACTGAGCTTCTTAATCTAAGTATCACTTTTCTGGTGACTGAGCTTTCTAAAAACATCCGACTAACAGATCTAACATTGGTGATACGAGTTCAAAAATCAGAAGTAGGATCGCACTGCAAGTTAGTAGTATGTCCAAGATCGGACTTAGCACCATGGAATGAATCGAGAAATTGCGGGCATTTTCAATACTAAAAAAATCAATGTCATTTATTGATTTTGCACCTTCTAACATCTCGAAATGAAAATTTAATTGCTTCAGTCTATGGAATAGGGTTCAGAATGACGAGCTTTTTAATTAGTGTTTTCTTCCTATAATTGCGAACAGATTCTTCAGATCCTAAAAACTTAAATTTGGTCCCCCAAAAATATTTCTGGCTACTGCGAATCTGCCAACACCCAAAAACTTAAAATTTGGTCCAAGAGTAGACCCAGCGGACGGATTCAGTAGTCATAACCTCGACTCAAGACCCAGTGGACAGCAGTCCCCTCAACCGGATTGCATCAAAGTAAATTTCAATGGCTCTGTTCATCTAACATCAGCAAGAGATGGGTTCATTATTCGGGATCGAGTCAATGGAGGGCACTGTTCCCATTGCTACATTTTCAGTTCCCTGTTGCTGAGTTAAAATGCAACATGGCTCGGACACAAAGCTGCAATCTTGGATTTGCAAGCAAATAGGGTGATCTCAAAAGGAGATTCTTGCACCATAGTTGCATGGATTAGTGGGGACCCAGCATTCTCTTCCGAGAAATATTAAGCAAGAAGCAGCTTCCATAGTTGGTTTCTGATGCACTCATTGTCATCGGGAGGTTAATCAAGCAGCTGACTATCTTGCAAATCTGGCGACAAGCAAGCTCGATATCTTCCCTATGCTTTTTAACTTCATTCAAGCTGATGCAACGAGTACCCTATTAAATATATAGGTCTAGTAGTCGTTCTGTTTTTCCTTTTTGCTCTTGGGGGTCTCCCTCTGCTGTAATCCCAAAAAATGATATCATGATGCTCTGCGAAGGCTTGGCACGCTCGGCTTAAAGAGACATTAGCCATCAGAATAAGAATAAAAGACATTCAAAACTGTGCAGGAGAAGTTGGAAACCAGTTAATTTGCAAAGGATGCAATTCATGCAATACCCATGGCAGGAAAGCTGCCAGTCTTAATCAAGCCAGAGCTGATAGCCAAGTGCACCAATTGTTACCAAGTGCACCAACTGCTGGAGACCTGGATTCAACCCCCTTCCTCTGATAGTCAGCCTGGGATCTACCTATTGTAGTTTGAAAAACAAAAAGGTAAATTTTAAAAAATGAACAGTGGACAGAAAAATTAACCTCCTCGACCTACTATAAAGATTGTATCCCGGGCCAATGTATAGATTACATCAGATGCAGCACTCACATATGCATACATACAAAGACAAGAGGAATGAACCTGCACCAACATGAGAATCATACAAAACTTATTGAGGGCATTCATAACTCGCTAAGCTGTTTTCCTAAAGTGCTCTGCGTAAAGTTCTACAATCAGTACCACGCAGAGGCTGAGATCAGGTTCCTATTCTTCCAACCCAGCAACATCGCACCATCTTTCTCCACCAATGTATACTTATCACTGTAATATCCCAGCAAAGTCTTTATCACAGAATTCACATAAGAGCTAAGTGGGTAAGGCTTGAATCCTGCCATGGTCAGCCTGGATCTCCACTTCCCAAGCAGCTCATGTCTCTCCACCCTCTCCTTCCCTTCGCATGCAATGATATTCACTATGTCCTTTGCCAGACAGTGCTGCTCCACATGTATCCTCTCTTTGTTATCCCTTGGCAGCGTTACATCAATTGATTCAAACATTGCAGAGTAGTAATCCAGTGTCTCCAAGAATCTCATCAAGAATGGGGTTGTGTTGGTGTTGGACTCTTGCTCCACCAAAGTAGTCACTTTTGGTGACAAGCCCTTCACCATCCTGAGCAACCCATCCCTGGGGTTATTCACATCAACGCTTTCATCAGGGGTGTGGTGGAGCTGAAGAGTAAAATTCACGGCAAGTGCTTCGCCTGGTCGGATGTCTAGCATCTCTCTTGTGACCTGCGGCCCATAGACAGGAAGGCCATTGAACTCCAAAGGGATGTTGAAGTTCTTGGACATATCAGATAGCATCTTCCCAACAAGCTGCAAACCATCTCCTCGGGCATATGCTGACACTGGATCATCGATCCCTGTGATCCGAACATGTGGAGGACCAGCAGGCCTAGCAGCTAATGCCTGTATTAGAGTGATCCACTGAGTCCCTTGAGAAATTTGAAAGTCTATAATGTGGATCCTGTCCTCATGCCTCAGTGCTTCAGCAATTGCTCCATTCGCTGCCATGTAACCAAATTTGAAGTAAGGGCAGATATCATACAAGATCCGCATGTAGGAAAGAAGTTCCTTGCTTTCAGGCTCCCGGCACCCCAGGGTACGGTAGATGTTGGTGCCAGAAGACTCATGCCTTGCCACCAAGCCTTCTAGCATGTAAGCACCCAGACGTTGGATAGGTCCTCCAGTAATGGAGACATAATCACGGGCTTCCTGGACCAACATTTCAAATTCATTTATCTTGTTCTCGGACAACGCTTCAGCACAGCTGATAAGCAACTGTTTCACATCACTCTCTGGAAATTCCCTCATCTCTCTCAGACGTTTCTCTGGACGGACTTCATGGTTTGGCTTTGGATATCTGCCAGAAATATACTGGGGCTGGACAACAGCAGGAGGTTCCATGCAAGACTCATGTCTCCAAGTCCTTGATCGCTGCTTTGTGAGCTGAAGCAGTTTGTTTTCATCAGACTCCAGATTGGTACTAGTTGTTGCCTCATCAGTGTCAGGAGCCATAAGAACAGTCTCAATCTCTTGTAAAGCATGCCTCATGCTTTGACTAGAAACTGCATAAGATGAATTAGATGGTACCTGGACACTCTCTGCAAGATGAATATGGGTTTGCCTGAATGAGCTGCCGGTTTCTAGTGGTGAATACTGGGAAGGGCTGACCCCTGAGATGCTCTCTGTGGAGCTATGCTGCTCCTGACTGTTGCTCTGTACAGATTCGAACTGGCTGGAAAGAGGAGAATTAGGCGAGTTGCCTGTACCAAATTTAATGGAACCTAACGCCCATTCAGTGTACGCTGGAGTTATTGGAGAAGGAAATTCATATTTGAAAAGCTGATGCGAGTCCATGCTAGAAGGACGGGCATCAGTTATTAAAGAGATTTCTGCATGGAGGAAAGAGAACACAGTTCTTAGACAATCGAGTGATAGAAGACCGTGGAAAATCATGTTTATTAGAGCAAACTTAATTGTTTGAGCGTAACAAACTTGCTTGCACATCTAGCTTCTTAAAATTAATTCCTTAAAATTGTTTGAGGGTAACAAGCTTTTCACTACAGTGTAAAACCACAAATTGTGTACATGTCAATGACTGCTAAATTCAAATTCAACTTATGCTGAGATCTTCCATAAAGATAGAAGAGTTACGGAACCATAGAAACTTCCAAGACTTGCAAAAACATCTTTTTTCTGCAAATACACTATTTAGCATCATTTTTTTGCTTCCTAGGTGGACAGTTAAAACAAGTTTTTACGAAACCAGGTCACAGAGTCCATAGTTAGTATCCTGCTAGCTGCAGTAGGATATTGACAGCAGATTTGTCTATTCTATGATAGACTAGGTGCATGTAATTACATCAAGGTGTGTCTTCGGAGACTTGATAGAAAATATCTCACTTACAAAAGTCAGACTGTCATTCGAGCTGTTATGTGATATTTCTGACAGCGCCTCTAAGAAAATTTATCTTACCAGCAAGCTAAAGAAGAACATACACTATTCTCATTCAATTGCAGAAAGCATCCACCCATGAAAATGGACACAAGCCTCAAGCACCAAACGTGTAGATTGTAAACAGCGAAATGAGATGTTATGAAGCAAATCAAAAATCTAATCTACCACAACAAACTCCAAAATAAACAAGCATACTAGCATAACAGTTGCTAGCATTTTTTCATTTAAATATTTGGTAGCTGTAAAATCCAATTGACCATTCAAATTATGACTCAGAAATCAATATAAAATGTTTCATATAATTCATCATTAATTTCGTAATTAAAAACAGTTTCTATTATACCATCTAGCAATATTATATCACCGAACCTTGCCTTGGTTAAGATGGAACAACTCTGGCCACTTGTGGCAAGGGATAGTGGTTCACTTCCGAAGGGCGTCGACCCTTGCTACTACCCCTGCATATATAAATCCTGGTTCCACGAGCAGTGGCCCAATCTGCCCAAGGGCCTGGGCTATGGCCAAGGAGGGGGTCAGGTGAGTATAAGGTAGAACATGTGGGGACTAGTTCCTCCTAACCTCAACAAAATAAAATATAATAATGAAAAGATTTCATTCTTTTCAATTTAAGTTAGATTGCTTTCAAGTTATGCATAGCCTAGTAATATGATGCATGTAAGTATACCATAGTACTCCAATATAAGAAAAAAAGATCCCTCTCCCTATAAACACCCAATCTAGTCTCTGTACTCAAGCAACTTATTCAGTATCATCAACGGAAAAAAGGTCTGCCTCCTCCCTCCAGCTGTCTGACCTGAAAGGTATGCACTTTTCCTTCCATTTCTCAATTTCCATTTACATCTTTTCTCTTCCTGTTGTCTCAGCATTTTTCTCCTGTAAGTCCCATCTTTTTTGACCATTGCAACCAAAACTATGCTGGTCCGCCCTTGTATCTTTCATCATCTTCTGGCTTTCCATAGTTGGTCATCATTATTCTCTTTCTTCCTATGTCTCAAATTGAGGATAGTATTATATGCCGATCTTGATTAAAAGAAGATTCCAAATTAATCAAGTCTAAGTAGCTTATTTCTAGAAAACTACTAAGGGGTTGCTTGAATGAGTGGCAAAAAGAGGTCACAGCCACCAGCCACAACCAATCTCTATTTTTTCTGGGCTGACTGATTCCTCCTAAAAGATGATTTATCTTATCCTTGTCACTTTGCTTCCCCAATCTCTTCAAACCACCCAATATGCTCCATGTTTTTAGAACAAGAGCATCTCATCGCCAGACCTCATTAGACAGATAAGATGTTCCAGCATTCAAACAGCCCCTTAAAAATATGTATAATGGGTACCTCTTAGCCATTATAAACCATGGCCTTGATTGGAATTTGAATTTCTGCTACGATCTCATTCTGCTTATGAACAACCCAGACTTTTTTAACATTAAATATCTATATACAATTGATAGACAACTTAAGAGCTGATTTCCTTTTTTGCACGTATCATGTAAAAACATATAATAATTAGGGGAGCAGGAAAAAAATGATGAATTTAACTATAAGCAGCTAAACAATCAACACAGAATAAGGAGCAGCACATATGTTCAGATTTTCATTTTCTAGTCGCGAATTTTCTTTCTGGCAAAAACTCAAATTTGTTCCCAATCACAGAAGAAATCATAGGATAATGGAAGATTGAAACTCAAAAAAAAAAAAAAAAGTAAGAATATAATCAGAGCATAGCAGCTAAAGCACATGCTGTTCTCTTTTCCCCTTCATCTGCAAGCCTAAGAATCAAAAGATTTATAAATTTCATATTTTTGAATCTAGAAGCCAAAATACTAAACAAATAAATAAATCGATCATCTTAAATAACCGGGACAATTTCTAACTACAAAAAAGTAGAGATATTTTCCCTTTTTCTCCAGCTAAATTCCGGGAACGTTTCCCAACCCTCACTATTCTAAAAGGAACTACCATCAACAAGCAACTCTAGTCAAAAACAAAAATCGATCTCATAAACAGAACCCTTTCCTTAAGTAGCAAGTAAATTCAACGCGAAATAGCAGAATTCCGCATACAAATTACAGCAAACTCCCCAGCAAAAGATTCGGAAAAAAAAGCAAGAAAATACCAATTGCAGAATGAAAATTGCTGGAAAAAAAAATCCATCAAGAAATACGTGAAATTTCACCTCCAAGGCCCTCAAAATTGATCCAAACTCCGACCACGCTCTTCTTCTCCGAGAATTAGAGCTCAAAAATTTCCGGGCTGAGGCTTTATAGGGACCTCTGGGAGCGGCCGGACACCTGACGGCGTCACTCACGGGCGCCGCACGGGCCAGCGTTTCCGCGTACTTGACGGGCCCCGACTTAACGGCCACCGTAACGGCACGGCCACGCGGCCAGCGAACGTTCGATCGCCTCTCCCCCGCGCACGCTTACCCACCTGCGAAAGGGAGCGGGGCCCATCCCGCACGGGCCAAGCCCGCACGTGACCTGCCGAGCCTGCTCACGACACGCGTGACGCCTGGTGGACGTTGCCTTGACACGCGTGATGGCCACATCGCCACCAGGCATCTGACTTTGACCTGAAGTGGAACCCAAGCCGCGTATCCACCCCCGTCTGTTCTGGATCAGACGGAGCATAACCCCGCACGTAGTTTGTTTTTGACCGGGTAGATCCCATCTGGGCCGTCCATTCGGTGGATCAAAGATAAGCTCGTGACGTCGTCGTGGTTCGGTGGGGCCCCACCGCAAGAAAACCACAACGGAGGGAGAATAAGGCAACGGGAACCATCTCCCGGCTTCTAGAAGCTCAAGCAGACACATTGCGCTTTTTTTAATTCTATTTTTAATTTTTTATACGACATGTTCTTTTCTCCCCTACTTTTTTTAGCAGCGGTTCCAAGTTGCAACGGAAGTGATGTTTTATTTTATAGATGTTAATTAAGCAAGTATGATCTAAACTTGGATAGCTATAGTATTATATTAAATGCTAAGTTGGCAACTATGCTCATTTGCCCGATGGAAAAAAAATGTAAGGGAGTAGACATTTCTAATTAAAAAATGTGAGAGTCCACGAGAAACCGTACATGGTGGTGATGCTGCGGAAGTGAACCAGCGTGCGCGGGTATGTCGTTTTAAGTATTATATGAGCTTTGTTGGATTTGGTGTTTGATCATTATCTACTTCAAATTTGCAAGGAGATTGGAAACAACTCTTATGCCACGGACCTTGGATCAAGATGATCTCTTGGAATGCATAAAATCTAGGTGGAGAAAATTCATCTTTGTAACTTAATTTAACTTCCGATCCGATATTCGAATGAAGAATGAAGGGCGCCCCTTTTTTTTTTCTTCCCTAATTTTTTTATATTTTTTTCTTTTAATGATTTACAATACCTAATTAATTATTTAGAAATGAGGAATGACTCCATGTATGTATTTTAGAAATGTAGTAGGTAGAAACACTTCAACATGCAGCAGAATTCCATGTCCATGTATTTAGATTTTGCTCCAAAGGAAAGATAATCGAGCAATAAATACTACTTTCCCTTTCACGAAAGGTGATTTCATAGAATTGCTGAAGATGGATTGAAGAACTTTACCTTGGATAGCTATGAAAATTTAAAGGGTTATAGTGTATTAATATGAATAATGATATAATTTTCACAAGCTTGGGAAGATCTTTAGTGCTTATTATGTTTCCTAATTAGCCAATCATATTTGAAATTTCCATTAAAATTAAGCTGAAAGGGATCAATTTGGAAGTTGAAGCTTCGCCAAGTTTTAAGAGTATGGTACAGTTGGCAACCAATTCTCACCAGGAGAATATGTAGATATTAAGAGGAAAAAGATTGAAGTGTGTTTTTTAGCAAGAAGAATATCAATCACTTGTTAGCGCAATGTCACCATCCCCACCTTATCTAGTCTTACATCTCTTTTGTTGGGAAATGATTCCTTTTCAATTAAACTTTCTGCGCCAGTTGAAAGTCTTGATTGTTGTTCATAGTCTTCATAGTGACAACAAGATTAGCCATATCAAACAATTAGTCTAAACATTTTAGAGTTCCAAGTGGGGATAGACAATAATTTTAGCTTAATTTTATGAAATTCTAGGAAATCACCTAATTTTAGCTTATCCCTAATAGCTAGGAATAATTTTGAGAACCAAAGCAAGTCATGAAACTCTCAATGTGGCATAGAACCTTAATCGCATGTCTAGATGGCCTAATTTCTCATCCATAAAAAACATATGATGATTTCTATAAAAAGAAAAATAATGATGAATGCATGGTGTTTGTTTATTTTTTTTTTAGTTTATGTGTACAAAATTCACCTTTTTTTAAAATTTATCGTTGATTTTTTTTTAGAGGTAATCAACGAGTTTTCTTATTCGTTGGCTCCTCTTTTATTTTATCCATGCAAGACGACAACGTCCACCATTCACAAGACTCTGAACCCTTGAGGAAAAGGAGATCTGGGCATTCAAACGCGCTAAAAACAAGTTTAGTTTCCTTGGACAAGAACCCACCAAGGTGGTAGCCTAGTGGTACTGGGCGGGGATTCTAACCTCATGGTCCCAAGTTGTTCGAGTCGCTACGGCGATGATTAAAATGTGGCTTCGGCCACTGCTTGGACATGAGGTATAGGACCGCTCTTGGACCGCTAGTAGCCGGGATGGTGCCAGATGTGACATACTCACACTTGGAACTGGAACCAGATCCCAGAGGGATAGCTGAGCCGGGCCCATGGATGGGGAGGGCATGAGTAAAACCGGTCGGGGTGCCCAACACACGGCCATTTCTGCCTGCATCGAACATTCTCCTGGCGGGGCGGAGGCCCAGTGGGGGCTGCTACGCGGGGGTGGGCTTGTCCTTTCCTCCCCTCTTTTTCTTTAGCAAAAAAAGAAAGGAAAAAAAAAAGAAGAAAAAAAAGAACCTACTTTCCTCTTCCTCCTTTTACATGCCGGTGCAAATTAATGGCTGTTTTTAATAGAAATCTTATGACCAAGTACCAAGGTAAGCGCAGGAAATGGAGGAGGAAATTGCTAATCATTGGGAATCTCAAAAAAAGGAACTATTATATGATCTCACTATAATAAATTTTATAGAAATGCATGGATCATGACTTTTATTAATAAAAATATCTCATTTTTGTTAAAAAAAAATTATTAGAATATTATAAATCCTTTAATCTAATATTATTATTTCATTTCGATTATTTAATTAATAATCTTCAAGGCGAACTATAAAAATTGATACAAATAATTGATAACGATGTACTTTTTAAAACACAATATGAAAAATAATTAGCGAAATAAATATAAAATTAACTTTTATTCACCCAAAAGTTCTAGTTATTTTGGTATGTAGGGTAAGATTTTGTATTTAAGTAGGTTTATATTTAGCTTATATCCAATGTGGAACTATGTTTAATAGCTTAAAATTTTGAATTAAATATATGATTAATAAACCAATAATTCTTTCCAATTTTTGGCCATCATTTCCATAATCTAAACTTAGAAGCCCATGGACAAACTATCCTTAAAAGCATATCCAATCATGATAACATTGAATACCAGAAATACCATATAATTTTATCCTATATGTTCCATCTATAGATAATGTAAATATTCTCTTAGTGACTTACATATGACCCACGATTGTAATCAGCGAATATGTACGATCTAAGAGTCCAACTTTCGGCCGTAAAACATGGTAATGGCATCTTGGCTTGCACGCCTTATATCTTATTATCCCAACATCACCTTTTTAAAGGCTCAGAAGAAGATTCTACCCCTCCTCCAAAAAAGAAAGAAAGAAGAAAAAGACCGAAACCATGGGGCAAGGACGACCATGCTTTCAGGAGGATGTCGGCATGCAAATGGAATCACGTGTGAATATATAACCCATGGTGCAAGCTGCTACTCTTTATTCCGTTTTATAGTTGATGCATGCACCACCGGATCACGTGAAGTCGGATATTTCCTTTTCTTTCTTTTTGTTTTTTTGTTTTGTTTTGTTTTTTTTTTTTTTTTTGCTAAAGCGGATGTTTCATACTATATGGGTACGAATATACCTAAAAGAGTCTGCATACAAAAGGTCCTGGAAAGCACCAGGTAAATCGTCCTCACCAACCCATAGGGTGTCTCCTGAGTGGCTCGCAACATACGCCGCTACCTAGTTCGCCGCCCCGTTGGCCTCACGATATACATGCATAGTTCGAAAGAGCACCTCCTCCCTCACCATCAACTATATGTCACGGAGCAAAGGATGAACTTCTCCATCGCTAGGAGGGCCCTTTCGGACCCAGCTGATCACTGTGGCCAAGTCTCCCTTCAAGAGGATGGAACTCGCTCGAAGTACACATCACGCATACCGCAATCCCATCCAAACCGCTCACAGCTCAGCCCCTGGGACCGAGATGTCGAAGATCTGACAGCCCCCTGCTGTCACCGTGCTGGAATCCGGGCCCCTGATGACAAACCCAGCCCCTCCCCTCCTGCCTCCATCTTGGACTGAGCTATCAAAATTGACCTCGAGGAAACTCGGGAATAGGGGCTCCTAGGTGAAAAATACCATATGAGAAGCTGCCGAAGCAGGATGGGGGCCCCAGGTGTCCCGAGCTGTCAAAGGTCCATAGTTCATATCTGCATGAAAGAACTCTGCTGCCTGTGCCCATGCCCGCTCCATCACAAACCGCGGGGATAGGCTGGTCTCGCCAAAAACTCGGATGTTCCTGGCCATCCATACCTGATAAGCTATGCATGACGCCCTAATAGCCGCAAAATGCATCTGAGGGGAGATAGACCAACGCCGAACCACCTCCAAAAAGCTATCCCTCCGGCTCCAAGTACCCTCCGAGAGCCCTGACAACCTCCAAGTCCTCCTCGCCCAAACACACTGGAAAAGTGCATGATCCACTGACTCCTCCACCTCATAGTACGTGCACAAGGGAGAATGCTAACTCTCCGTCGTCTCAACGCCGAGCTAGTCGGCAGGCGATCCCAGGCCACCTTCCAGAGGAATAGTGCAATCCTCTGGTGTAGGCCGAACCTCCATACCCAACCACAGTCTCTGCCCAACTCGGACTCCTGCTGAAGAACCCAAGAAACATCACCAACTCTGACTTTGGCCCTGCATGTGGTGCTCCATACCCTAACATCAAGACCTGCTAATCTCGGGATGGGAAGAGCCCGCACCTGCTCCGCTAAGTGCTCCCCAAACAACTGGCCCAGTCTGTCATCATCCCACTCCATAACCCCTGGCACGAGGAGATCGCATACCCGGAGTCCCACAGCCTCCTCACCACTAATCATCGTCGGCCACAAGCTCAGCGGAAGTGCATCCACCCATGGGTCCTCCATCACGTCAATGGTCCGGTCGTCGCCAATCAACCACCTAGAGTGTCCCCGGGCCATAGGCAGATACCTCCCAACCTCCCGCCACATGAAAGAGCTCCTCCGGCTGCACACCACCTGGCCCACTAAGCCTGCTCGACCATATCTCGCTATAATGACCTGACTCCAGAGTCCATGCGGCTCCAGAACAATTTGCATTGCCCGCCTCGCCAGGAGCGCCTCTCGCCTCGCCAGGAGTGACTGTATCCCCAAACCATCCTCACTCAGAGACATGCAAACTCTCTCCTAGGCCATCAGATGCATCTCATGGCCCCTCCCCAAGGAGCCCCACAGGAAGCTACGCATAAGCAGCTCTATCCCCACCAACACCGTCTTTGGCACAACAGTATGGACTATAATATAAACAGGCATGGAACAAAGCACTGACCTGACCAGCGTCAACCTGTCCATCATAGAGAGCGATGAGGCCCTCCAACCCTCAAGCCTATTCTGCACTCTCTACACTAATGTGGAACACTCCGCCACCCGCAGCCTCCCCCGGTGATGGAGACTCCAAGATAGTCCAGAGCCCCCTCCTGCTCCTGCATCCCCAGTATCGCCCTGATCTTCCGTCGCACCCTCCTCTCCGTGCTCGGACTGAAATGTATAGATGACTTCTGGAAATTAATCCTCTGCCCAGACGCCGCACAGTACTCAGCCAGTACTCTCTGAAAGGCTCGTGCATCCCTCGCTCTCGCCCTGGCAAGCAGCAGGCAATCGTCTGCAAACAACAAGTGAGAAATGGGGCGGGTGCTCGGGGCTGGACTATAAGCAGCCAACCCTTGGTCCTCGCAAGCTACATGTAGGGCACGAGAGAGCACATCAGAGCAAATAATGAACAGATATGGGGACAGTGAACATCCCTGGCGAAGCCCCATAGTGGCTCGGAAAAAGGGAGGTGGCGTACCATTAACCAAAATGGAGAAGCTAGGCCCTTGCACGCAGCCAAAAACCCAGTCAATCCAGATATGATGGAATCCAAAGCTCTCCAATGCATGTCTGAGGAAGTTCCAGCGGATCCGGGCATAAGCACGCTCCATATGCAGTTTTACTGCCATCAAACATCGCCTCCTCGAGGCTCGTTGTAAGTCTCCCATCATCTCCTGAGCTAGCAAGATATTATCTGATATACTCCTTCCCCCCACAAATGCCCCCTGCTCTATACTAATCATGCTGGGCAACAAAGCTTTCATTCTCCCAACCATGAGCCTCGCCACTACCTTGTACAAAGTGGTGCACAAACTAATGGGCCTATAGTGGCTCGGCTTCGACGCATCCTGACGCTTTGGGACCAAGATGATATAAGTGACCTGCCAGTCGTCTGCCATCACCGCCTGACTGAAGTATAGCTGCATTGCCTCCACCACTTACCTCCGAATGATACTGCAATACCTCCAAAAAAAGAAGGACGGAAATCTGTCCGATCCTAGTGCCTTGTCCTCCGCCAAAGACCATACTGCCTCCTGCATTTCTCTGTCTGACACTGGCTGGATCAATGCTACATTATCTGCCTCCTCAACTCGGACTGCCGGCCTGGGGAGCTGACCAAGCACATAGGGCCCCTCTACCTCCGTCCACCTGGATCTGAAAAAATCAAACAATGCCTGTCTCACTACAGTGTCCTCCTCCACATGCTGGCCCGCCCCAACTCTCAGTGATCGAATCATATTCCTTTACCTTCTGATGACCGTCGATCGATGAAAGAAGCTAGTGTTCCGATCCCCCTCTTTGACCCACTGTGCCCTCGACTTCTGCCTCCAAAAGGTCTCCTATTGATGCAGCAAAGAGTGATGTGATGCCAAGTAACGTCGCAAGTCAACCATCTCACCCTCCTCCAACTGCCCCTCTCGGTCCTCCCTCCCCTGAAGATCCGCAATCAAACCCTCCACCTTCTCTAGTCTCCGAAATATGTTGCCCACTACCTCCCGGTTCCATCTGAGAAGGTGGCGCTTAGTGAGCTCCAATCTTTGCGACACCCTCTGCATGGCATCTCCCTGCACTGGCATGCCCCAAGCCTCTCAGACTACTCTCCAAGATTGGGGGTATGACAACCACAGCTTCTCAAAACGAAATGAGCTATGATAGCTGGAGCTCGAAGCTGTAGAAATCAAAATAGGATAGTGATCTGAGGCAATTCGAGCAAGATGACTAGCCTGGTAGGAGGGGAATCGCTGAATCCAATCCGGAGAGGCAATGGCTCTGTCAAGCCGCTCACACACTCTCGCTCGTTCAGACTGATTGTTAACCAGGTAAATCTCGGTCTAGAGAAGCTAAGGTCCACTAAGCCAGTCGCATCCAGAAGCTCCCAAAACTCCCACCTGTCCACTGAATCAGAATAGACTCTGCCTCCTTGTTTCTCATTGGGACTAAGGATGCAATTAAAGTCTCCCACCATCATAGTCGGCACCCCCTGAGTCAACAAACATGTTAGCTCACCCCAGAGGACTCTCCTCGTTTGGTAATCAATGTTAGCATAAATACCGCATAGGACCCATGGGGGTTCATTCAGTTCCGAGATGATCATCACAACTTGTTGAGAACAGTTACAAAAAACATCTATAGAGGCCACCCCTCGCCTCCACAACATCACAATACCTCCAGACAAGCCCTGAGACTCTATTACAAAGGACTCTCAATGAACTGCCAAATGCCGCAACACCCGACGCAACCCTTCTTCGGACACCCGTGTTTCACAAAGAAAACAAACCTCGGGGCAATGAATTTGGACTAATCTCTTGAACGTCGAGAAAAATGAAGGCTTGGCCGCTCCCCTACAATTCCATGCTAGGATCTTCATTTAACACTGTAGGATGAGGATGAGGCTCGCCCCTGACAACTTAGGCTGATCGGTCAGTCCCTGTATGTTGCCCAAGGTGACAATCCAAGAGGGGGGGGGGGGTGAATTGGTTTCTTCTAAATTTTAGTGCTTTTAAAAACTTTCGTAATTAAGTGCGGTGGATGCTTTCTTAGGTTATTTGAGTGAGTTAAGTTAATACAAGAATAGAAGATAAAGCAAGGGAAAATGAAAGCACAAACACAATGCAAACACACCAATATATAGTGGTTCGGTGCTCTCCTTAGCACCTACGTCCACTCCCCAAGCGTACCCTTGGGAATTCACTATAATCTCACGGATTACAGTTGGATTGTTTTCCGGGCTCACAATCCAAAAACCTTGTTGGTTTTACGGGCTCACCAACGAACCTATACAACTTTGGTTTTCCGGGTTCACCAAAAACCTTGTTGGTTTTGCGGGCTCACCAACGAACCTATACAACTTTGGTTTTCCGGGTTTACCAAAAACCTTTGTTGGTTTTGCGGGCTTACCAACGAACCTTTACAAAGTATTTAAAACAAATGAAAAGAAAAGATTTAAACTCCTAAATGAGCATATAAAGCAATATGAACTACAAAGAAGAGTTAGAAAGAAATTATCGCTTTGAAGTCGCTTTGCTCTTCTTTGTCAAGGAAGCTTCACTCTTCAAGGGGGGAAGGAGCTCTTGATGCCTCTTTGAATGTGCTCAATCCCTTTCTTTGATTCTTGAATGAAGCTCTTGATGAAGGAGATTAGGGCTCTTTTGTTTTCTTGTGTTTTCTTTGATATCCCACTCAAAAGTTGTTTCCTCTGATGAATAGTGCCCCTTTAAATAGTTTTCAACCTTCCTTGGACAAGCCCCATTCGTCAGATTTGAAAAACTAGCCGTTACATACCTTGGGAAGGACAGAAAGTACATCTGCAGAACTAGCCGTTACTGTTCAGCCCGTGTTTGGGTCGGCTCAACCTGTCCTTGGGTCGACCCAACTTTGCCTTGGGTCGACTCAACCATTTCTTGGGTCGACCCTCTCAGTAACCACAGAAACCTCAATTTCAGCCTTTCTTCCCATGGGTCGACCCAACCATTCTTTGGGTCGACTCAAAGTTCACTTGGGTCGACTCAAATTCTTCTTGGGTCGACCCTCTCAGTAATTCCAGAGAACCGTTTTCTGTCTGTCTTTCTGTCTTACCTTTGGGTCGACCCTCTCAGAGTTTGGGTCGACTCAAGCTTGGGTCGACTCAACCACTGTGTGGGTCGACCCTCTCAGTGAATCCAGAGAGCATTCTTCCTTTGCGTTTTGAGGTTCTTTAGAGGTTGGGTCGACTCATGCTTACCTTGGGTCGACCCAACTCACTGTTCATTTGTGCTGTTTTTGCAGGAGTGTGCCAGATGATTCCTAGATGTGCCGGGGTCGACCCAATCAACCTATGGGTCGACTCAATCCACACTTTGCTGCATTCTCAAGGTTAGATTCATCCAAATGAACAAGACCATATATATATTTTCAATTAAACAAATGTACTGAGAGTAATGAACTTATAAATGAAGTATCAATTTAACTTATAGCATGCTCTAGATAATTACTTGTTAATCATCAAAATAACACTATCATCCTCAATCTCTCCCTTTTTGATGATTACAAAATAAAGAGTATAAGCCTATTGATACTTGTCTTTAAAATCAGTTTATAAAAGGGATTGAATTTCAGAATTTCAGCTTTTCATATATACTTGTGAAATCTCCCCCTATATTATTCAAAATTTGCCAATTTGACTTTTTGAATGGCTCCCCCTTTCATTTATAATTCATTAGCAATGAAACTTCAAAAATTTGAGATATCATATGAGTTTCAGGTTATGCATCGGGGTGCGAGAGGAGCGTGCCAAATTCTGAATTATGATAGAAATTTTTTGATCTGATGATTTTCATTGTTACAAATTGCTCCCCCTTAGATATATAAGCTTTCTTATATGATTTTCAATTTGTTTGCCCATTTATTTCTCTTTTCGTTTCATAACTTCTTTACTCACTCTTTCTCACAAAGTTAATACTCTTTCTTTAAACATTATCTTTACATATTCTAAACACTATCTTTACTTCTCCCAAAATTAATACTCTTTCTTAACTTCTCAAATGAAATACTCTTTCTTTTCTTAAAGTGAATATTCTATCTTTTCTTCTCCCCCTTTATATATTCTAAAGTGAATATTCTATCTTTTCTTCTCCCCCTTTATATACTCTTTTCTTCTCTTCTCCTTTATATACTCTTTCCTTCTCTTCTCCCCCTTTTTGTTATCATCAAAAACATATATATGGGAAAAGATGCAATTAAGAACAAACTTCAGACTTCATTGATCACAATAGGAACATTTTCATACATTAATGCCCAAAATAAAGATAAGTACAATGTTCCTCAATCAAGATTTAAAGATATAAGGGAAAAGCAAGATACATATGAGAAGAAGCAAGATACATATGAGAACTAGATTTCTAGCCTAGGCTCTAAACATAGATGCTAAGATCAGCCTAGGGGGAATCTAATGGCTGGGATCTAGTCCTCATCCTCCTAGCATACGTGGCGAGGGGAGGTCGAGCCTGGTGAGACTGTGTCTGGCGTGGAGCACGACGAGCGGGATGACTCTGTGCCGATATTTCTGACTCAGCAGCCTGTGGCACAGATGGTCCATGTGTCTCTCTCTCTCTTCCGAGTGCTCCTATCTGTTGCCTCAGATCACTGATCTCAGCAGACATGACATCCAACCGGGCGTCCAATCGGCTCGTGAGCCCGTCAGTAATAGTCCTCGCCTGAGTTGACATGAGCTCAGTCATCCTGCTCCAGAAGTCATCCGTATCTGTCGGAGGAGCGGATGACGATGGTCCAGCCTCTGAGGGTACAGTAGGATGATCCATAGGCTCCTCATCCTCATCCTCTGGTGCATCTCCCTCTGGTGCCTCACCCTGAATGCCTGCACCTGTGTGAATCCACTGCCCGTTCACTTTCTCATATCCCATGCGTATAAGTGTCCGTGCAGTGTACGTGTCAGTGTGATGCAGACTCTTGGATGCCTCCTCCTCGAGAGGTAAACCGTGCTGTCTAAATATCAAAGTGAGTATCATACCATAAGGTAGTGATACCCTGTTGCTGCACATTACCTTCCTCATCTGTCTCAATATCATAGCCGGAAGATTTAGGGGAGTCCCTCGAATCATACACTCCATCACTGCTAGATCTCGCTCAGTGATGAGATCGAATCTCCCGGTCTTTGGAAACAAAATCCTATTGATCATATTGAGCAGTAATCTCATTTCAGCGGAAAGAGAACTAGCTATTACCTTCGTGGAGAAATCGAAGTTCTCATTTTCCATGATCAGTTGTAGAGCTCTCATTTTGTTTTCTGGCCTTTCCGGAGTGGCTCCTATGCAGGGTAGATGAAGTAGCTCACTCAAGCTCTCCTCGGATACACGGATCCGAACCCCTCTAACATCTGAAATAAGTCCTCCCATACCAGTCTTGAGGAAGGCGTAGAACTCTTGGACCAACCCGGGGTAAATCACCACATCAAGGGAGCAAAGATACTCCCAACCTTGTCTTTGGATCCATTCCCAAATCCGAAATCCTTCTTGGTTGAAAAACTCCGAATGAATCCTTCTCCCGGTAGTAACCGGCCTCCCCGCAAATCTTGCAAGGATCACTGAGGGGGAAGGAGGAGGAGGGACCTCCGCACGTGCCTCACGTCGTGGAGACACGGGAGAAGGCTCGGTAGGACGCCTTTCCTCTTGTTGGACTCGGGTCACTCTTCCGGATCTCTTGGCTACGGCTCGTTTGGGTTCCATTTCTCCAAGATCTTTAGGAAATCTACTGTTTGGAGGAGTTTAGTGGAGATTGAAGAGTGGGGGCTAGACTTTTCGGAAGGAGACAAAGGGCAAACAGTGCCCTAGATGAGCTCTCGGGCCCCCTTATAACAGTGGGGTCCCGACGTTGGGTCGACTCAAGAATTTTCTTGGGTCGACTCAACGTAGGGTCGACCCATGTTCTGGGTTGGGTCGACCCAAGTGCAGAAATTTTGTTTTCTCTCCCTTTTTGCTTCTAAAAAGTTTTCCTTGCTTCCAATCCTTATAACCTCTTTATGGAACAATGATACATGAGTAAGGAATCTATAGATAACAAATTTGACTCATGTTTCATGGGATTTTTGAAGTTAGAGGAATGTATCATGACACTACTAGCTCCCTTTCATATTCATTCAATAAAAGGATCACATATACCTAATTCCCTCCTGAGCATACAGAATCTATCTTCACTCAATGGTTTTGTAAATATGTCGGCCAATTGTTTTTCTGTGCATATATGCTCAATGCATACGTTTCCATTTTGCACATGATCCCTAATAAAATGGTACCTTATTTCTATGTGTTTGGCATTAGAGTGCTGAACTGGATTTTTAGTGAGATTGATAGCACTCGTATTATCACATTTAATAGGAATATTATCTAGTTTAACTCCATAGTCCTCTAATTGTTGCTTGAGCCATAATACTTGGGCACAACAACTACCAGCAGCTATGTATTCAGCTTCAGCTGTGGATAGTGCCACTGAGTTCTGCTTTTTACTAAACCATGATACTAAGTTATTTCCTAGGAATTGACATGTCCCACTTGTGCTCTTTCTATCTAATTTGCATCTGGCAAAATCTGCATCTGAATATGCAAGCAAATCTAGACAGGAGTCTCTCGAGTACCATAATCCAATAGTGGTAGTTCCTCTTAAATATCTAAGGATTCTCTTAACTGCACTTAAATGTGACTCCTTAGGATCCGATTGGTATCTAGCACATATCCCTACACTAAATACAATGTCGGGTCTACTAGCAGTAAGATAGAGCAAGGATCCAATTAGTCCTCTATAGAGCTTAATATCCACACTTTTTCCTTTTTCATCCTTGTCTAGCTTACTAGTGGGATTCATTGGAGTGCCAATTCCCTTATGATTTTCATTCCCAAACTTCTTCAGTATTTTCTTTGTATACTTAGTTTGATGAATGAAAATGCCTTCTTTGGTTTGTTTGATTTGTAATCCTAAAAAGAAACTTAGTTCTCCCATCAAACTCATCTCAAATTCTCCATGCATTAAATCAGCAAATTCTTTGCACAGAGTGTCGTTAGTGGCACCAAAGATTATGTCATCTACATATATTTGTACCACTAGTAGATTTTTGTCCTTTCTTTTGAGAAATAGAGTTTTATCTACATTTCCTCTACAAAAATCATTATCAATCAGAAATTTACTTAGTCTATCATACCAAGCCCTAGGTGCTTGCTTTAATCCATATAATGCCTTATGTAATTTAAACACATGATTTGGCAATTCATGATTTTCAAATCCTGGAGGTTGTTCTACATATACTTCCTCCTCAATAATACCATTTAAGAATGCACTCTTCACATCCATTTGATATAATTTAAAATCCATAAAACATGCAAATGCTAGAAGTAATCTAATAGCTTCTAATCTAGCTACAGGAGCAAATGTCTCATCATAATCTATTCCTTCTTCCTGATTGTATCCTTTAGCTACGAGTCTGGCCTTATTTCTTATAACTACTCCATTTTCATCTAGTTTATTTCTAAATACCCATTTTGTTCCAATTACTGAATTATGCTTTGGTCTTTCAGTTAATGTCCATACATTACTTCTTTTAAATTGATTTAATTCCTCTTGCATGGCATTTATCCAGTTAGTATCTTTTTCAGCTTCTTCATAAGTTTTAGGTTCTAATTGTGAAACGAAAGCAAGATAATCATTTAAATTTCTAAGAGAAGATCGAGTTCTTACCCCTTGAGATGGATCACCAATAATTAAGTCTTTAGGATGTCCATGTGCATACCTCCATTCTTTTGGCACGTCTTGGGGTTGTGGTGGCACGCAATCATCTCCCTTATCTTGATTTGGTACGTCATCAATTTTTAACTTCTCAAAATCGATAATTCCTGTATCATCATCAATAGAGTTTTCTTTCCTAGCAGACTCACTATCAGACTCATCAAATATAATATTGACCGACTCTTCCACTACTAAGGTTCTTTTGTTGAATACTCTGTATGCCTTGCTAGATGTGGAGTATCCTAAGAAGATACCTTCATCTGACTTGGCATCAAATTTACTTAAGTCCTCCTTGCCGTTATTTAAGATAAAACATCTACATCCAAACACTTTAAAATATTTTGCAGTGGGTTTCTTATTCTTCCAAAGTTCATAAGGAGTTTTCTTAGTTATAGGTCGTATTAAAACTCGATTTAGAATATGGCAAGAAGTGTTTATAGCTTCAGCCCAAAAGTACTTTGGAAGATTTGACTCGCACAACATTGTGCGTGCCATTTCTGCCAATGTCCTATTTTTCCTTTCAATAACCCCATTTTGTTGAGGCGTTCTAGGTGCTGAAAATTGATGTGATATTCCATTTTTAGTGCAAAATTCCTCGAAGTGTTGATTTTCAAATTCCGTGCCATGATCACTTCGAATTGCTACCAATGTGAGTTTCTTTTCATTTATGATTTTATTGTATAGTTTCAAAAATTCTGAAAATGCTTCATTCTTATGTGCCAAAAATGAAACCCATGTATACCTTGAAAAATCATCAACAATGACTAGTCCATATTTCTTTCCTCCTAGACTTGTAGTTCTAGTAGGTCCAAATAAGTCCATATGTATGAGTTCAAATAGTCTAGTTGTTGATACTACATTTTTCGATTTAAAAGATGATCTAGTTTGTTTTCCTAATGAACATGGTCCACATATTTTGTCCTTTTCAAAAATCAATTTTGGCACATCCTTTATTAATTCCTTCTTAACTAGTTTTGATATTAATTCCATACTAGCATGTCCTAGTCTTCGATGCCAAAGCCAACTAGTTTCATTCTTCTTTTCTTCATTAGTAATTAAGCACAAACCATTTTTCTTGCCTAATTCATGAAGATCTACTAAGTAAATATTTCTTTGCCTTTGTCCTACAAGTACAATGCTATTATCTTTAGGATTTGTGATTATACATACAGATGCTTCAAATGTAACTTTAAATCCTTTATCACAAAATTGACTTATACTAAGAAGATTATGTTTCAAACCTTTAACTAACAAAACATTTTCTATAAAAACAGATGGAGCAATGAAAATTTTACCCTTTCCAATGATATGGCCTTTACCATTGTCTCCATAGGTAACTACTCCACCTTTTTTTGGTTCCAAAGTGACAAATTGATCTTCGTCACCGGTCATGTGTCTTGAACAGCCACTATCTAGATACCATCGTTTTTCCATTTTATCAGCTGTAAGACACACCTGCAATCAAGATCAAGAAGAAACTTTAGGTACCCAAACTAAGTTGGGTCCTTTAGGGTTAGTACTCCATGTTCCTTTTGGAACCCAAACTTTCTTGAATTTAATCTTTTGATTATTACTTGATTTGTTTTGACTAGACTTTCTAAAGTTACATTCATATGCTCTATGTCCTATCTTATTGCAACAATAACAAGTAACATTTTCATTTTTAGCTTTTACAAAGATATTCTTTAAGAATTTTTGTTTTGTATTTGTTCTATAACCTAAACCAGCCTTATTATATACAGCTCTTTGACTATCAAGTATCATATTCAATTTGGTAGAACTAAGAGTAAATTTATCTACCAAGGATTTATACTTTTCAGCATCTTCTTTTAACTTAATATTTTCAGCAATTAGATTCTTGGTTTCATTTTCAAGTTTCCTACTTAACGTTTCATAGTTATTAGACAATTTTATTTTATCTTTAATGAGAGATTGATTTTCTTCTTTTAGAGCTTTATTTTTATTAATTACTTTCTTATGTTCTTCCATGAGTTCTAAAAATGCATCATGTAATTCATCAACAGTAAAATCACAGTCAAGTTCAGAATCTACCTCATCGTCATTGGCCATATGACATATTTGGGCCGTGTCTTGATGATCTTCATCCTCTGAACTTGATTCCTCACTCTCACTCCAATCAGCCATAAAATTCTTCTTTTTCAATTTTCTTGCCATCCACTTCAAATCTGGGCAATCTATCTTATAATGCCCGGGTTTGTTACACTCATAACAAATGGGAGTTTCTTTCTCCCTTTCTTTGTCCTTACCCTTTTCTTTGCTTGAGTTACCTTTAGAGAAGGGCTTCTTTTTATGGAATCTATTCTTACCTCTCATGAATTTTCTGAATTTCCTGCCAAGTACTGCCATCCCTTCCTCATCAATATCTTCATCATCATCTGAATCTTCTGATTCAGATTGTTGTCTAGGGGTGGTAGTCTTTAGGGCTATAGGCTTTCTTCTCTTGACCTCATCTTCTGAATTTTGCCTCATAGTCAACTCATGGGTCATGAGTGACCCTAGAAGCTCCTCTAGCTGTAGTGTATTGAGGTCCTTTGCTTCTTGTATGGCGGTTACCTTGGCCTCCCAATTCCTTGGTAGAGACCTGAGAATTTTTCGCACCAAATCAGAATTAGAATAAGATTTTCCTAAGCTTTTAAGCCCATTTATAATATCAGTAAAACGAGTAAACATATCAGTTATGGACTCGGTAGAATCCATTTTAAACAATTCATACTTATGTACTAATATGTTTATCTTTGATTCCTTGACTTGATTGGTCCCTTCATGTGTGACCTCAAGTCTATCCCAAATTTCTTTGGCGGTGGAGCAAGTGGATATTCTATTGAATTCATTTACATCTAAAGAGCAATAAAGTATATTTATAGCTTTTGCATTTAATTGTGCTAGTCTTCTATCATTTTCATTCCAATCCATTTCTGGTTTGGGTATGATAGTGCCTTCTATATTGAGTGTGGGTGTGTGAGGTCCTCTAGTGATTATTTGCCATAATTCATAATCTGAAGCTTGAATGAATATCCTCATTCTAGCTTTCCAATATGCATAGTTTGTGCCATTAAATAGAGGTGGTCTATTCGTGGATTGCCCCTCACTCATTGTACCTCCCACTTGGGTTGCCATGATCTTTAACTCTTGATTGTTAGATCAATGAGCACTATTAGAGCACCTTGCTCTGATACCACTTGTTGCCCAAGGTGACAATCCAAGAGGGGGGGGGGTGAATTGGTTTCTTCTAAATTTTAGTGCTTTTAAAAACTTTCGTAATTAAGTGCGGTGGATGCTTTCTTAGGTTATTTGAGTGAGTTAAGTTAATACAAGAATAGAAGATAAAGCAAGGGAAAATGAAAGCACAAACACAATGCAAACACACCAATATATAGTGGTTCGGTGCTCTCCTTAGCACCTACGTCCACTCCCCAAGCGTACCCTTGGGAATTCACTATAATCTCACGGATTACAGTTGGATTGTTTTCCGGGCTCACAATCCAAAAACCTTGTTGGTTTTACGGGCTCACCAACGAACCTATACAACTTTGGTTTTCCGGGTTCACCAAAAACCTTGTTGGTTTTGCGGGCTCACCAACGAACCTATACAACTTTGGTTTTCCGGGTTTACCAAAAACCTTTGTTGGTTTTGCGGGCTTACCAACGAACCTTTACAAAGTATTTAAAACAAATGAAAAGAAAAGATTTAAACTCCTAAATGAGCATATAAAGCAATATGAACTACAAAGAAGAGTTAGAAAGAAATTATCGCTTTGAAGTCGCTTTGCTCTTCTTTGTCAAGGAAACTTCACTCTTCAAGGGGGGAAGGAGCTCTTGATGCCTCTTTGAATGTGCTCAATCCCTTTCTTTGATTCTTGAATGAAGCTCTTGATGAAGGAGATTAGGGCTCTTTTGTTTTCTTGTGTTTTCTTTGATATCCCACTCAAAAGTTGTTTCCTCTGATGAATAGTGCCCCTTTAAATAGTTTTCAACCTTCCTTGGACAAGCCCCATTCGTCAGATTTGAAAAACTAGCCGTTACATACCTTGGGAAGGACAGAAAGTACATCTGCAGAACTAGCCGTTACTGTTCAGCCCGTGTTTGGGTCGGCTCAACCTGTCCTTGGGTCGACCCAACTTTGCCTTGGGTCGACTCAACCATTTCTTGGGTCGACCCTCTCAGTAACCACAGAAACCTCAATTTCAGCCTTTCTTCCCATGGGTCGACCTAACCATTCTTTGGGTCGACTCAAAGTTCACTTGGGTCGACTCAAATTCTTCTTGGGTCGACCCTCTCAGTAATTCCAGAGAACCGTTTTCTGTCTGTCTTTCTGTCTTGCCCTTTGGGTCGACCCTCTCAGAGTTTGGGTCGACTCAAGCTTGGGTCGACTCAACCACTGTGTGGGTCGACCCTCTCAGTGAATCCAGAGAGCATTCTTCCTTTGCGTTTTGAGGTTCTTTGGAGGTTGGGTCGACTCATGCTTACCTTGGGTCGACCCAACTCACTGTTCATTTGTGCTGTTTTTGCAGGAGTGTGCCAGATGATTCCTAGATGTGCCGGGGTCGACCCAATCAACCTATGGGTCGACTCAATCCACACTTTGCTGCATTCTCAAGGTTAGATTCATCCAAATGAACAAGACCATATATATATTTTCAATTAAACAAATGTACTGAGAGTAATGAACTTATAAATGAAGTATCAATTTAACTTATAGCATGCTCTAGATAATTACTTGTTAATCATCAAAATAACACTATCATCCTCACTGTATAATTGTCCTTGTGGCTTCCCCAGACTCCACCGCACCTCCCTAAATCGCTGCATGCAGCACATCCACCACCTTCCCATGAGTTTGAATGGGAGAGTTTGACACCTGTCCCGAGCTACCTAGGATGCCCCTC